>NW_024692730.1:0-1131 GCF_008729295.1 Plectropomus leopardus | reverse complement strand
CTATAGTATGGCAAAAATGTCAAAATTTGACATGTCCAAAAAATATCTTAAAACACGTCAAAGCAGCTTAAGATAGCGTGCTGAGACACGCCATAGCATTAAATCGTGCAAAAACAGCTCAAAATATCATAATATAGCATGTCAAAAAATAGACCCAAAAAGCAAGGCTATAGTATGGCAAAAATGTCAAAAATTGACATGTCACGAAAACAGATGAAAACACTTCAAAACCGCATAAAATAGCGTGCTGAGACACGCCATAGCATTAAAACGTGCAAAAACGGCTCAAAACATCATAATATAGCATGTTGAAAAAATGACCTGAAAAGCAAGGCTATAGTATGGCAAAAATTTCAAAATTTGACATGTCCAAAAAACAGCTGAAAACACCTCAAAGTAGCGTAAAATAGCGTGCTGAGACACGTGATAGCATTAAAACGTGCAAAAACGGCTCAATTCATCATAATATAGCATGTCAAAAAAATGACCCGAAAAGCAAGGCTATAGTATGGCAAAAATTTCAAAATTCGACATGTCACAAAAACAGCTGAAAACACTTCAAAACCGCATAAAATAGCGTGCTGAGACACGTGATAGCATTAAAATGTGCAAGAACGGTTCAAAACATCATAATATAGCATGTCGAAAAAATGACCCGAAAAGCAAGGCTATAGTATGGCAAAAATGTCAAAATTTGACATGTCCCAAAAACAGCTGAAAACACCTCAAAGCACCATAAGATAGCGTGCTGAGACACGCCATAGCATTAAAACGTGCAAAAACGGCTCAAAACATCATAATATAGCATGTTGAAAAAATGACCTGAAAAGCAAGGCTATAGTATGGCAAAAATTTCAAAATTTGACATGTCCAAAAAACAGCTGAAAACACCTCAAAGTAGCGTAAAATAGCGTGCTGAGACACGTGATAGCATTAAAACGTGCAAAAAACGTCCGAAAACATCATAATATAGCATGTCAAAAAAATGAGCCAAAAAGCAAGACTATAGTATGGCAAAAATGTCAAAATTTGACATGTCCAAAAAATATCTTAAAACACGTCAAAGCAGCTAAAGATAGCGTGATGAGACACGCCATAGCATTAAATTGTGCAAAAACGGGTCAAAATATC
>NW_024692729.1:0-588 GCF_008729295.1 Plectropomus leopardus | reverse complement strand
GTATTGTACTTAAACAGTGTGACAGTAGTGCAACGTAAACAAAAACAAACTGTCATGGATGAGCTTATAATAAAGACATGAATATTATAATTATTACGAATATTATTTTCTGATTGAAGACACGGAGTTGTTTTGAATTTCACATCTCTCCATCGCTACTGCATGGTAGCCGTATCCATGGCAACGAGATAAACCTGACTGACTGTCCCGCTTATAGCCATCGTCTGTTTATTTTTATGTTTTCTGGGACGTTTTAGATGATTTTAAAAACTCTCTAAGGAACATTTTGTGTGACGGTACAACACAGTGAGACAGATCTGGGTGAAATTTGGAGGCTTTAGGGGCAATTTGAGGTGCATGCTGCGGCTTCCATCTCTGACCATTAATGCCGGGGTAAGTGATGCAGACTGCTGACTTGGTAGTACATGAAGAGAAAGGAGCAGGTGATCGCTTTCCTGTTTCTCTTGTCTCACGTTTCCTCTGTAACATTAGGACTTAGCATCTCCATGAAGCAGTCGTGGAAAGCCAGCTTTGCCCCCGAGACTGCTTGTCCATACTGACTGAGCTGTGCAGTGCAGTTTAAGAACA
>NW_024692728.1:0-336 GCF_008729295.1 Plectropomus leopardus | reverse complement strand
AAAAAATAAAATAAAGTTAAATAAAGCAAAGAAATAAATATATGTATAAATTATGAACCCACACATTGACCAAAAGGAGGCATCGGAGAGGGGACTGATTTATACACTTGATATTGCCGACATGAAAAGAGGGAACAAAGTGTGAGTAAGGGGTCAAATCCCTAGCTAGTTTGAAGGTTATGAAAGTATTCCAGAAAAGGTCCCCACACTTTTTGAAACTTTTCTTTGGAGTTACAAATTGAGTAGTGTATTTTTTCAAGGTTTAAGCAAGACATAACATCTCTCAACAACTGAGCGTGGGTGGGCGGGGCAGCATCCCTCCACCTCAGCAATATT
>NW_024692727.1:0-421 GCF_008729295.1 Plectropomus leopardus | reverse complement strand
TCCATCCTTGATACCACCAGCTAGTTATAAACTAGTGACTGACCAAATCAGGTTGCACCATTAAAACTTTATTAAATAACAAATCTTAGTTAGGTAGCTATGTCCAAAAAAGCAATCTGTTATATAAACAGGAATTGTAGCACATAAGCTGTAACATAACTTCTAAAATAACAATTTTAGGAGGCCAAACAATATACCAAACTTAACTCTGTATATTTTGTAAATGTAGGTATGACTTATTTTTATATCTATACATGAAGAATTGCCATTTTGATGTATTTGGAGATTAAATGAGTGAGAAACAAGTTGTTATTTTACTAGTATTACAAGTAGTACTCATTAGATTTTTGCACAAAAACCACTTGGCTATGGTTAGGAAAAGATCATGTTTTGGCCCCAATTGGTGGCACAAAAGTTGCTT
>NW_024692726.1:0-275 GCF_008729295.1 Plectropomus leopardus | reverse complement strand
CCTCAAATGTAAACCGTTTCTGACAAACTGGACAGCTGTAGGGTTTCTCTCCTGTATGACGAGGCATGTGACGGAGTAAGTTTGACTTCTGGGAAAACCCTTTCCTGCAGACTGAGCAGGTAAAGGGTTTCTCTCCCGTGTGAACCCTCAGGTGCACCTTCAGATCGGTCTTGGTTCCAAATCTCTTCCCACACTCGGCACAGACATATGATTTGCCACCAACATATCCTCCTACATCAGTTTTTGGAGACTTTGAACCTGAATGAGGTTCTGTG
>NW_024692725.1:0-581 GCF_008729295.1 Plectropomus leopardus | reverse complement strand
GTTACTTATTGCCTTTTTTCCATGTTTTTTTCTGAAAAAACTACATGATATTTGCTCAGTTTTCAAAGGGTTAAAGACCTACCTGTTGTTCCTGCCCTGTTTGTGGCTCTCAGCTCTAAACCCTTTTGGTTCAGACTATAAATCTTTTTAAACACAAATATATGAGTGATGTTGACAGTTTTTTCATGTAGTGAGTCTCAGCGATCACAGGTTTTCACTTCAGCGTGTCCTCAATCAAATGTGTGTTTTGTGAACAAACTGTAGTGTTAAACTTTTTTTTAAACTGTTTAAAATTAAATTAAAACTCAATGTTTTAGACTTACTTTTTAGTTAACTTGACAGCTGTTTTATTATTATTAACTATGTGTTTGTCTTTTTAATTGTATGCAAAGCACTTTGTAACTTGTTTTGAAAAGCACTTTAAAAATAAAGATATTATTATTATTATTATTAGTCCAGAATTTATTATTGGTGCATCCCTAATCACTGATGTAGTTTCATGTTTAATATTTGCAGTTTGAATGGGTTTCAATGGTGCATTTTTTGCACTTACAGTATGAATTTAATAACTTATTTTCTTT
>NW_024692724.1:0-297 GCF_008729295.1 Plectropomus leopardus | reverse complement strand
CCTCTCCAGTCTTATTAGATCTGGGCAATATATCAATTTTTCTGTAGCTCACAAATACAAAAGTAAATGTTTGTTGTGATCTGTTTGAAAATACATATGCTTAATATGATGACACTTATGGAATATTGTCCAAACTGACATTTCTGCAAACCACAGGCATGTTACATCGTACCTTCCCTATATAGTGGACATTCAGTTTTTAACTTAATTCAAAAACGTTTTGGTTACAGTTCATCCAATATGTCTGTGTTCTTTGAAAAGTCCAGAATAAAGCTGTAGTATTTTGAGGGGGAAAAA
>NW_024692723.1:0-467 GCF_008729295.1 Plectropomus leopardus | reverse complement strand
ATATTTATATTAAATTTATTTTTGGCTATTGTCAGTGAATTCCTTTAAAAAAAAAATCTTGATCTAACCTTTCCATCTCCAGAATCTGTACAGAGCAAACTGTATAAATGTGAAGGTCTCCTTTTTTGCTGATGACATGCTCCTGTTTCTGTCCAGTTTTCTGTTTTGGTCCCTGCTACCCTTACCATTTTCAGTCATTGCATCAAATATCTGGCTACAAACTGCACTTCAGCAAAAATGTGATATTTCCTATCAGTAAGGCTGCAAAGCAGTCCCTCCTACATAGTTTGCCCTTTAAAACTGCCTATTATAGCTCCACTTAACTTGGAATTACGGCCTTGCTGAGGCTAACTTTGTCTCCTTGTTATGAAGGATGGCTATGGCTCAGGAGGTACTCCAAAGGCTATGCCTTCAGTGTGAATGTGCAGTGCAGTTGGCACCTTGTATGCCTCTGCCACCAGTTCGTG
>NW_024692722.1:0-805 GCF_008729295.1 Plectropomus leopardus | reverse complement strand
GTTAGCATCTGTCAGATGAATGAGCAACATCAAAATTAAAAGAGTCAGTTGGTATTTATTTTTTTGACAAGCATTACTGAATTATAATATATCTAACTCATTTATTTAATGTGTAACTCTCAGGTGTAAAGTGTACACTTGTTTGTGTTAAATGCTCAGACATGGCATTTGAAAATCAATCATCTTTAGTTACTTATAGGCTAAGTTTTTGGACAAAAAGAGAAAAATCATGATAAGTTTTTTAAGAGGAACCAAACTGTAACCAAATAACAAAATTTCCTGTTAGCAGTAGCTCCTGATGCCAGCACAGATTTCATTAATTATTATGTATTTTTTTTACATCTGTAAAATGTCAGGAAAGATTCTTCTGAAATGACATTTGTTGCAGAAAAAGGCAAGCATTTTTGCTTAAAAAAAGACTTATAATGCTTTTGTAAATTACATTTTAGGAAATGATGAGTGAGGGTTTTAACAGTTTTCATCCACATACCCTAATATTCAATAAGCTGTGGTTTATCACCTACATAAAATAACGATAGAGTGTAACAGATTTTTATATAAATATAATAGCATAGACAGATTTCTTTCTTGTCATGTTTGTGTTCTAATCAAAGCAATATTTATAACCAGAAAAACACACAACGATCAAGTTAACGATGGTTGATGCTGGTTTTGATACTGGTAGTTAATATGTGTTTGAGGTGATTGAGGAGCAGTGTATCAAAGAAAACCAAAGTAAAGTTTGCAGCACTCCTAGATTTTTCTGAACAAACCTGATTCACTGACACAACAAAAACAAAGACTG
>NW_024692721.1:0-872 GCF_008729295.1 Plectropomus leopardus | reverse complement strand
AGATACTGTGAGAGATTTTTAGGAAAGTTTGATCCCTGTGATAGGAGCAGCCGTACCTCATGTGTATAAGATTTTATGGTGTGGTGACTGTCCTTTTGAAATGTTCCCACCTGGTGGTGTTTATCACTTTTTGGTTATATGTTTGCCCTAAAGGGGTACTGTTTTTCTCCTTGTGGTGGTAGTGGAAGATGACCAGGTATATGAGTCAGTCAAAGCCGCACTGTCGACAGAGAACTACAGCGTGTCTTCTCTCCGTGAGCTCATGTATTAAAGCAAGAAATTTCTCTCACAATACAAACAAACCCCAAAAAGCTACCTCCAATGACGTATATTTTTACATACTTTCTACTTTAATCTTATTCCATTTTATGTATTCTCTGAGCAGCTTTAACATATGGATTTTACAAGATGTTACTGTAATATTTCACAATAAATTATTGTAAAATGATACAGCAACTCTCTGCAAAAGTAATGCAACAAGTTAATATCTGCAAATGTACAGTGACACATTTTACAGTGATCACCAGGATTGTACAGGATGTATCTGTAATATTTCACATTAATTTACTGTAAATATCATTCAGTAACAACAGAGACGGTAAGACAGGCTCTCCTGGCTGTTTTTAACTCTACCCTGACAAGGAAGGCAGGAGGGTAAAACCCAACTTCAGCAAGCACGAGGCTTTAACGGTGTCTCTCCTGACACCTTGTTAAAACGTCATATTAGTTATATCTTTAATTGGAACATGCCAGAAAAACAAAATAAAATATGATAAAAAACAAAACACCAGAATACCAACGGGACATATTCAGGAAACAAAAAGTAGAAGGAGGAAGTGAAGACTTTCTTTCATTTGAAACAACTTTTGGAT
>NW_024692720.1:0-882 GCF_008729295.1 Plectropomus leopardus | reverse complement strand
TCCACGCTGTCTGTCTGTCTTGTCCACAAAAAATAATCTTAAAAAAAGTCCATGAAACGTCCTAAAATCTGAGAAATCTAAAATGCTAGAAACATGTATGGACCTGCTGCGACTGGCCCCTGGCCCTCTGTCATTCTGCAGACGTGGCCCCCAAACAAAGGCTGTTTGTGTCTCTCTCGGTGTCTTTCCATCGTGCATTCGAGCGCGGCCGCCGAGCCGTCCGTCCTCCATCTGCAGACGGATCTGGTCTTTAATGAGGCGCTCATCAGGAAAAATCAATCTGCGGCTCCTCTGGGGCCTCTAATGGAAGAGACCCGTCTCTTTCATATTGATAATGGGATTCTGTAATGAGAGCGTCGCTCGGCGGGCAGAGAGACACAGAGAGCTCCGAGTCGACCTGTTTGTCTCTGGAGTCAGGTCGCATCTCTGTGATGGTTTCGAGTCTTTCCGTCCGGAGCAGAGACGCAAATAAGATCGGCCCACTTTCATCTGGATCAAAGCTCTGCAGAGGACCGTCCCTGCAGAGTCCCTCTGCTCATTATGAGCTATCTGCAGGAAAAGTCTCAGCGATACGAGCAGAGAAAGTCCACCTCCGTGTCCACCTCCGTGTCCCCCCTCTGTGTCCCCCCTCTGTGTCCACCTCGAAGCAGGTGGAGGTGACCTCTGGGTGCCGGTCAGACTGTGACATTTACTGACCATCTGGACGCTCTGGCCTTTTACGTCCTCTGCAGCACGAACGCAGCTTCCTGTCTGTCCCCGACTTTAAAGGACACGTCTTTCACTGCTTTCCAGATTTTGACATGTTGGGAGATATTTGGCATTTTTTCTCTTCATTGTAGTTTCTATGGAAGCCCATTTGTGCCATGAACAGAACAGAAAAAA
>NW_024692719.1:0-1146 GCF_008729295.1 Plectropomus leopardus | reverse complement strand
GAGGCAAGGCTATGGTATGGCAAAAATTTCAAAATATGACATGCCCCCAAAACATCCCAAAACACCTTAAAACAACATCAAAAATTGTTAAAGACATGCCATGACATAAAATGTTACAAAAACGGCCAAAAACACCATAAAAATGCATGTTGAAAAAATGACCAAAGAGGCAAGGCTATAGTATGGCAAAAATTTCAAAATATGACATATCCCAAAAACAGTTCAAAACACCTCAAAACAGCATAAAATACCGTGCCAAGACAAGCCATGGCATCGAATGTTGCAGAAAGGGCCAAAAACACCATAAAAATGCATGTTGAAAAAATGAATAAAAAAGCAAGGCTATAGTATGGCAAAAATGTCAAAATATGACATGTCCGAAAAACAGCTCAAAACACCTCAAAACAGCATAAAATACCGTTTAAAGACATGCCATGGCATAAGATGTTGCAACAATGGACAAAAACACCATAAAAATGCATGTTGAAAAAATGACCAAAAAAGCAAGGCTATAGTATGGCAAAAAGGTCAAAATATGACATGTTCCAAAAACAGCTCAAAACACTTCAAAACAGCATAAAATACCATGCCAAGACAAGCCATGGCATCGAATCTTGCAGAAAGGGCCAAAAACACCATAAAAATGCATGTTGAAAAACTGACCAAAGAGGCAAGGCTATAGTATGGCAAAAATTTCAACACATGACATATCCCAAAAACAGCAACAAAACACCTCAAAACAGCATAAAATACCGTGCCAAGAAAAGCAATGGCATTGAATCTTGCAGAAAGGGCCAAAAACACCATAAAAATGCATGTTGAAAAAATGAATAAAAAAGCAAGGCTATAGTATGGCAAAAATGTCAAAATATGACATGTCCGAAAAACAGCTCAAAACACCTTAAAACTACATCAAAAATCGTGTAAAGACATGCCATGGCATAAAATGTTGCAAAAACATCCCAAAACACCATAAAAATGCATGTTGAAAAAATGACCAAAGAGGCAAGGCTATAGTATGGCAAAAATTTCAAAATATGACATATCCCAAAAACAGCTCAAAACACCTCAAAACAGCATAAAATACCGTGCCAAGACAACCCATGGCATCGAATCTTGCAGAAAGGGCCAAAAACACCATAAAAA
>NW_024692718.1:0-356 GCF_008729295.1 Plectropomus leopardus | reverse complement strand
TTTCTTAACCCTTTGAAACCTGGTCCATCATCCCGTTGCTTGTGTTGCACTCTGACACCTTTCAGAAGCAGTTAAAATATCCCTTTAAATGCTTTGAGAAAGTGTTTTTAAGGGGTCAATTTGCGTGTTTATTTTTCTCTGTTTTTGTTCTCTTTTGCAAATTTTCAGTGAATTTTTATATAATTTCTTGCCAATATTTTGGTCATTTCATGTAAAACTCCTCGTTGCCTTCTGATGTTCTTGAATCAGCTTCAAAGGGTTTCAAAGGGTTAAACCGACACACAGAGTGTCACAGCTGCGTGTGTGTGCGGCGTTCACCTCCTCCTCGCTCGGTATTTGACCTCGACTTTAGGTCG
>NW_024692717.1:0-276 GCF_008729295.1 Plectropomus leopardus | reverse complement strand
GTTTTTACCATATTTGAATTACTGTGTGGAGCTCTGGGGCAACACCTACAAAAGCACTCTATAAGCAATATGCATACTACAGAAAAGAGCAATAGGGATTGTAAAGAACACACAAACAATTTGTTTTTAAGGTAAATTGATAAGTTTGTATAGAACAGGGGCAGGACTAAACAAGCATTTACTTCTTCCTACTCCCTTTTGTATGTGAAATGTAAAATGTATGAAAATATATAATTATTGAAAATCTTATATTTATATTCACTTTTTTTTTTATTA
>NW_024692716.1:0-881 GCF_008729295.1 Plectropomus leopardus | reverse complement strand
TATTATTATTATTATTATTATCAGTAAAATGTGTCAGAGTGAGACCTCTCTCTAATGTTTCTTCTCTGTGGCAGCGGTGAAGCGCATGCGCAGAGGCCACACCTACAGCAGTGAGACCGGAAGCGGTGAGTGAGTCATCTGTGTGCGGAGAGGATCTCAGAGCTCCTCCATCATCCTCCTCAGCTCCGGAGCTTTCAGCCATTTTATCACTTCCTTCACCTGCCGCGGGACCTTTAGGGACACATCCGGGTCACCGCTGCTCCCGGGACCCATCAAGACCCACCAAGACCCGCAGATACCCGCCGAGACCCGCAGAGACCCGCTGAGACCCGGGTCCCCTCACCTCCATCACCTGCACGTGTGCCCGCCGTGATGCCGAGAGCTCGTGGACAAAACACCGACTGAGAACCGGTAAATTTCTCCGGTGTTACAGGAGCTGTCTGTTCTCCTGTCCCGGTCTGACTCCCCCTCACCTCCCTCTGTCTGTCCCTGTCTCTGTGTGTCTCTGTCTCTGTCCCCTCCGGGAGAGACTTAGTGAGGAGCTCTGAATTCATTTAATCTGAATTTTAAAGAAAGAAGAATCCCTTAAATTCTCCCTTAAATAACCCTCAACATTAAGTAATCTCATCAGAGCTTTTAATCTGCAGATTAATAATCCTGAAACTCTTATTTTGAAAAGCAGCATGTAATGGCAGCTGGACTTCCCACGTTAAAGTTGAGGAGGCACAAACAAAAACACCTCCTCCTCCTCCTACAGCTCCACCCTCTCTGTCCTAAGACCCTCCCACCATATGACCACAACAGTCAGCCATTATCTGCTCCCCGCTCCATCCGCCTCGCTCCCTCCACTCTCCCTCTGCCTCGCTCCTCGCTCCCTCCAC
>NW_024692715.1:0-402 GCF_008729295.1 Plectropomus leopardus | reverse complement strand
AAAAAACAGTTTTTTGGACATTTTTTGGTCATATTTAATAATCCCCCTGCAAATTTTCAGGTCATTTCCTCGTCACCTTTTAGTATTCTTTTTCAATTTCCAGGACACGTCTTGCCAAGTTTCTTACTGTGCTTGTCTACATGTTTTTTTTAATTAATTTCATTATTTTTTTCCTGGTTTCAGAGGTTTAAATTTAAGAGAAAAAAATGAGTTTGATGCAGGCGTTAAGGAAAAGGTGTCGCTTTTTAACTGTTACTTTAAGAGCTGTTGAACACTGTCATATGTGCGCTCATAAACACATTTACACATTTTTGCATTTTTGCTTTTTTGGTAGTCTGTTCCTCAAAACTTTTCCCCCTCTCAAACATTTTACACTCCTGTGACACACACGCATGCACGCGC
>NW_024692714.1:0-695 GCF_008729295.1 Plectropomus leopardus | reverse complement strand
ATGATTTGAATAATTTGTCATCATTGCTGAAAACACAAAATCTGACATTTGCTCCTCAGCATCATAAAGATTTAAATGTCTCCTTAACTTACATTTGAATTGAATTTTCAACTGCTATCATCATTTATCTTCCCTGACACTTCCACTGCTTTCACCACTTACATGTCAATTGACACTTGAACAAATAATTATTCTTCGACTGATATTTGTTTGATATATTTATTTCATCTTTTACTCGTCAGACTGATACTTCTCTCCTCGACTGCTTTCGACTCTTGCTCTTTAAGATGACAATTCAAATGCTTTCATAACTTCACTCAGCAGTCAAATTGACACTTCATCTTCTCCCAGTGGTCACACTTAAACTGCAACCAAAACCTGTCTCAGCACTCCCATTTCAAGCAATTTTTTTTGTATTCATGTTTTGGCTGAAACTGAAATAGTGTCAGTATTTCATTGGTTTAAATGTTGCAAGGACAATGTCAGCGGCAAAGCGCAAGTAAAATTTATTTTATATTAAGAAATTCTTGTCAGTTATCTGTGGATTTTTCAATATGAGTGCCACCCTCAGCATTTGACATAACGATTTGAAAAAATATTGGTAGCGCAGCTTTAAATGTAAGTTAGTTTCATAATGCGGACTCAGGTTCAGTTTTTAAACTGCACTTTGGCTTCACAGCACACTCTGACTCCAA
>NW_024692713.1:0-562 GCF_008729295.1 Plectropomus leopardus | reverse complement strand
TTCAATTGCACAGCTACATCTGAGCACATGTGCATTTACTCAACTACAGCACTTGTGTACAATTTTGAAGCATATGATTTTATAGTAAGCCGTATGAAAACGTCATAAAATATAAAGCAGGGCCTTTTTCGAAGCTATCAGTATATGAAGCAACCAACCTGTCCTACAAACAGCTTGACAGTGAAATAATGCTTACACGCATCTATAATTTAACAGCTGTTTCTCCGAATGAGTACTCCTACTTTTAATATTTAAGTACATTTTACTGTTTATGTTTTTTTATTTATATAAGTAAATGCAGGGTTTTAAATTTTAACTAAGTCATTTTAGATTCGGGTATTAAGTATTAACATTGTCTGAGGAGCAGTGTGTAGGATGCATGTGCATGTAGCAGTGAGGATTACAAATTGGAACCTGCTGAATTTCTTCCCATATGCCAAACGTGAGATGCCTTTTAGAATTCCTTTAGCGTTCATTGTTCAGGGAGCTTCATACTGGGAGCTGAATCATCTCCTCCTCTCCAAAACATATGGATGAGGAGATTTAAACCAGTAAAAAAAAA
>NW_024692712.1:0-270 GCF_008729295.1 Plectropomus leopardus | reverse complement strand
GGGAAAGTGCACGAAAAAGCAACTTACACTAATAATACATCTATGAATAAAAGGGTTTATGGTGTAATTTGCTAGCAGGAGGCAGTTTAATTACTGTGTGTGCGTCAGTATTATTTGGTAAAATCTTGAAGTTTAATTATCATTGTATTAATGAGAGTAAAAGGGGGTTCTGGCGCCTATAAAAATTCTTGCAGTGGAAGAAAGTCTAATGGGCTCACAGGGGCTCCCAGATAAACCTGAACTGCAGGTGTTATGAGCTTTATTTTAGCT
>NW_024692711.1:0-204 GCF_008729295.1 Plectropomus leopardus | reverse complement strand
TAATTCTCTAAACTATATTTTAAGAACTATGTTACAGAAAAAAGAGGAAATATAATTATTAAATGTATTTAAATTTTTTTTGTACTTTCTTGATTTCCTTTTTTGTTTTTTACTTTTTGTGTTTATTTTAAGGTAATTTTTCTTTCTTTTCTTTTCTTTTTTTTTTTTTTTTTTTTTTTTACAAATGTATTGCTTATTTTCAGA
>NW_024692710.1:0-758 GCF_008729295.1 Plectropomus leopardus | reverse complement strand
ACAGGCGTGTTTCTACGAACACGTTAGAGTGTTAGAGAACACGTGTTGCTTTCTAGTAATTTTCCTCTGAGCTGCGTGTGTGAAGAGTGTGTGTGAGGACGAGACCGTGCACGTGCACGTGCTCTCCAGCAGAACATTTTGCTTGACAAGTAAATTTGTTTCAAACCCCATTAAACTTCAGCTGCCCCCGATAGATATGAAGCGTCTCCGCTGCAGGTCCAGAGCTCGGCCTTATGGGATCATGTTAACCCTTTGGGACCCAGATCGACATCAGCTTTTTTTGTGCTGCGCTCAGATGCCTTTCACAAACATTTTAACCCTTTGAAACCTTTGCAAACTGGTTTTATTTCTTTTAAAAAATGTGGGAAAAAAAGGAAAATTTGCAAGAAATGTCTCAAAAATGGCAACAAAAAAATGGTAAAAGGTGACAAGAAAATTACCTAAAAATGAGTGTTAAAAAAGAGGGGATGATTATTAAGAAATTATCAAAAAAAAACCAACTTTATTCATAATTATAGCAATTTTATATTTCAAATTATGTTAATGAAAAAAATACTGTATGTATATTTTTTTCAGCACTTTGTTATTTTTACATTTCTCTTTTTTTTCTACCTTTTGTTTGGATAATTTTTTGGCCATGTCTTCTTAACCTGATGTTACCTTCCTCGTGTTTTTGAGAAAAATTAAACCACGATGTTCAGGTTTCGAAGTCTTAATGCCGTTATACTGACTCAGTTTAAAAAAAGAAAAAAAAAAAA
>NW_024692709.1:0-984 GCF_008729295.1 Plectropomus leopardus | reverse complement strand
CATAATGTGACATAAATGCCACCTAACGAAGCCGTGCATTTACGCTTGAATCCACAGTTTATCAGCGATGCAGAAAATCTGAGCATGAATATCGTTTACCTTATTGATCTGTTTGTGTCTGTCACTGAACTGCTGAATGTGTCTGTGGTGATTTCTGGTCACAGAGACTCTAAAAGAAGCTTCTTTAAAACCACAGATACATTATTCATTAACATGTGACTGTATATTTATAATCAGGATGATGTTAATTTAACATTAAATGTGATTTAATTCCTTCAAATCGTACCAGACCTTTATCACTTACTATGTTTATATGCTTTGCTCTGATTTGCTGAAGTCTGTTGTTGTATTACAGCTGATAGATCAGTCTGTTGGTGTTTATCACTGATAATATTTAATCTAAAACTAAAACCTAAAGTGATTTATACCGTCTCCTTCATTGCGGGACAGTGTCAGACCTAAATATAGTTCTTGATTAGCTATAATTTTTACATCTGCTGCATCAAATTTAAAGTTTAAGAGCAGCAAAATGTGCAGCTGTCACATTAGAGATAACGGACTGATATAGAAGCTTTATTTCTGCATTCACTGCACGTCGTTTTCTGTCAGCTCTTGCCGTTATTGAAGCAACAGTGTTGCTTTGTGCTGTAACCCATTTTAACATTCTTCAGAGGGGGAAGTAAGCGGCACGTGTTCGATCATTCAAAAGTGTCAAATAATGTGCTGAACACTGTTCGCTGTGGTTGAGTCAAACAGAGCCTGGCTCTGTTGAGCTTGCTTCGTGTTTCAGCCCCTCTGATGGGCCGCCGTGCCCGGTTTCAAAGGTCATTTTTATTTTGGAAGCAGGTTGCCGCTGAGCACCTTTTTCATTGTGCGTGCATACTTTTGTGGGTTTAACTGTGTGCGCGCCGCTGTTTACTGGCCTGTTTTTGGGACATGGTGTTTCTGTGGACTGTAATCAAATGTCGGTCAAAAACTTGTCGG
>NW_024692708.1:0-3072 GCF_008729295.1 Plectropomus leopardus | reverse complement strand
TCTTTTAATTTTTACCACCAACACTGCAAAGTTAATGTAACAAAAAATAATAAATAGTGGTAAAACATATTAATTGATGCTCATATAGACCCATTAATAATATTGATAGGCTAGTTTGACTATATGTGTTGTGTTACCTGCGGCTCCAGACAGATTTTTCTTTGTTTGTTTTGGGCCAGAAATGGCTCTTTTGATAGTAAAGGTTGCCGACCCCTGATTTAGACTGTAGATACTTTGCACTTTAAAACCAACTTCTGCACACACGTACTTCCTTCATTGCACCTTTTGTACATACATATTGTGTTCTTTATATTCTGTTTTTTCATTTTATGTTTCTAAATTGCCTCTATATTTTTAACTCTTATACTATTTAAATTGATTTTTTTTTTTAAATGCTTCCTTTATGTTAATTGTTTTGCACCAAAACACCAAGTCAAATTCCTTGTATATGTAAAAATACTTGGCAATAAAACCTGATTCTGATTTTGATTCTGATAACAATAGTGATAGATGTAAAATTACTAAATGCACTCTATGATAGCATGTGATGTTACGTGCAAATATCGTAGGTGTTGATAAGAATCCCATGCGTATATTAATAGTGGAGGCATGACTCTAATAATGGCAGTAGAAGGTTGAGTCAAGCAGGATCATGGCATCTGTGCAACCAAGGCCCATGACACAGGTGCAGCTTCAGACAGGACCACAGCAACAGCACAAGCGAGACCACAATCAAGGCAAGCCGGAGGTGCAGCCACAGCATGAGCACGACTAAAGCCGGGGTCGAAGCAAAAGATTTATCTTTTGCCTCCCATATAAAACAAACTCCAAGGACGGCTTTCTTTCACTTGCGTAACATCGCAAAAATTAGACATATCCTGTCCCAAACAGATGCTGAAAAATTAGTACATGCATTTGTCACCTCTAGGCTGGATTACTGTAACTCCCTATTATTTGGTTGCCCCAACAAATCTCTTAGGTCTCTCCAACTGGTGCAGAACACCGCTGCTCGTGTTTTAACGGGAAGCAAGAAAAGGGATCATATTTCTCCTGTTTTAGCTTCTCTACACTGGCTCCCTGTGAAATCCAGGATTGAATTTAAAATCCTCCTCCTCACTTACAAAGCTCTAAATGGTCAGGCTCCATCCTATCTGTCGCAGCTCATAGTTCCTTACCAACCCTCAAGATCACTGCGCTCTGAAAATGCAGGGTTACTTGTGGTTCCAAAAGTAGGATAGGAACCAGAGCCTTCAGCTACCACGCTCCTCTCCTATGGAACCATCTTCCAGTTTTGGTCAGGGAGGCAGACACCGTTTAAACTTTTAAGGGTAGACTTAAGACTTTCCTCTTTGATAAAGCTTATAATTAGGGCTGGCTCAGGTTGCCTGGACCAGCCCATAGTTAGGCTGACATAGGTTTAATCTGCAGGGGGACTTCCTCTGATACGCTGAGCTCCTTTTCCTTCTCTCAATGCTGCCATCGGAAAATCATGCATGTCTGTCAACTGCATTGCCATTTGCAAGCTTAGCTTAGCCTTAGTAGTTTAGCTAAGCCTAACATCTGTGATAGCCATGTGGTACTGTCACTACCTGGGGCTCGCGATTACAGAGCCTGGGTCTGTTGAACTGCACTACGCTAATCCCGTTGCGTCTCTGGAGCATTCCTGCTCCCTTGTTTCCTAGTTTTCCTGGATCCTGCCCGTAACCTTGGCTGTGTCTGACTGTGGTGATAGCTGTGCTGATGCTGTGACCCTGCCTTTGGTTGTGCTCGTGCTGTGGCTGTACTGATACTGTGCCCCCCCGCTCGCCCTGATCGTGGTCTGGTCCTGGTTGCGCCGATGCTGTGATCTTGCCTTTGGACACCTCCCTATCAGCATATGCATAAGACTCTTATTAATACCCTCAACATCATCATAGAGTGCAATTAATAATTTCACACCTATCGTTATTGTAATATGACATGCATCTGTTTCTATTATTGCTGTGCCTCTGTCCCCCTCTCTCCCCCTCTCTCTTTCTCTTTCCTTTTTGCCATGATTGTATTTCATTTCAGGTTTCTTCCTTTTTTTTCCCCATTACAGGGGTTATTTTTTTGGGAGTTTTTCCTTGGGTGATGTGAGGGTCTAAGGGCAGAGGGATGTCGTACACTGTAAAGCCCATTATCACAAAACCATGTTTTGTGATAATGGGCTCTATAAATAAAATTGACTTGACTTGACAGCATCAGCACAGTCATCACCATGATCCAGGTGCTGCCAAGACTGCAGCCAAGATTCAGGAAAACTATCAAACAAGGGAGCACAAACTCTCTGGAGAGGCAACGAGTTAGTGTAATGCAGTAAAAAGACAAGAGCGTTTGCAGATGGAGGGAGCAAGGGACCAAGGAAGAAGGAGCTCAGTGTATTATAGAAAGTCCCCTGGCAGACTAAACCTATGTCAGCCTAACTAGGGGCTGGTCCAGGCAACCTGAGCCAGCTCTAATTATAAGCTTTATCAAAGGGGTTAGGTCTTAACTCTACCCTTAAAAGTGGAGATGATGTCTGCCTCCCTGACCAAATCTGGAAGTTGGTTCCATAAAAGAGGAGCGTGGTAGCAGAACATTTGGAGACTTTGGGAATCACAAGTAACCCTGCATTTTCAGAGCGTAGTGCTCTTGAGGGTTGATAGGGAACTATGAGCTGCGACAGATAGGACGGAGCCTGTTCATTCAGAGCTTTGTAGGTAAGGAGGAGGATTTTAAATTCAACTATGGATTTTACAGGGAGCCAGTGCAACAAAGCTAAAACAGGAGAAATATAATCCCTTTTCTTGGTTCCCGTTAGAACACGTTCAGTAGGGTTCTGCACCAGTTGGAGAGACCTAAGAGATTTGTTGGGGCAACCGGAAAATAGGGAGTAACAGTAATCCAGCCTAGAAGTAACAAATGCGTGCACTAATTTTTCGGCATCTGTTTGAGACAGGATATGTCTAATTTTTGCAATATTATGCAAGTGAAAGAAAGCAGTCCTTGAGGTTTGTTTTAGGCAAAAGATAGATATTGATCGAATATAACTCAGAAGCATACAGTATATAT
>NW_024692707.1:0-982 GCF_008729295.1 Plectropomus leopardus | reverse complement strand
GAGAAAGAGAGGGAGAGTTCTTCTTACCGGTTCAGGCTCCGTTAGAAGCTCCGGTGTCCGCGGTGAATAAATTCCGGTGCAGGTGGAGCTGGAGACGGTCCTCCCTCCGTGTGCCTCCTCTCACGCGCTCCGGTGCATCTGAGCGCGCAGACACCGAGCTGCTGCCTCCGGTAGGACGGAACCAAGCCGGGGGCGCGTCTCCGCGAGAGCGAGGGAGAGAGAGAGAGAGAGCGCCGTGCACGACGGTCCGGGTCTGTGTGAGCGGGAACTGATCCACCGGAGCCTGAGAGAGCCGGGACACACAGGGTTAACAGCCGGTTAATGATTAATGATCAGATTGATTAGTGATTTGTTTTAATCACAGCAGACACATTAAACAGGTTTTATTAATATTCTCAGTCTGATTATTGATCCGTCATTAAAGATCAATATATTAACTAATATCTCATTTACATTTTATCATAACTGATTACAGTCACGAGATCAGCAGCGCGCGCCGGGGGGGCGCCGCAGCCCCCCCTGCTGGACACATCAAACACTGAACACTATAATCAAATTACAGCCACATTTCCGATTTATTTCAGAATTCACATTAAATATGAAGTGATTCACAGTCTGCAGTGTTTTTGTCCTTTTAGCGTCCATCAGGTGTCAGAGCGCAGAAAACCCAGAAACATGTACGGGGCTTAAAGGGACCGGCCGCTCAAATGAAGCTTAAATACATTACTACAGTGATCATACAATTATCAATGGTGCTGAAGTATTTTGGCAGACGCTCGCTGTTTCAGCTGCAGCTTTATATTCAGAATATAAAGTATATGTATGTTTATAGTGTAATATGAGTACTGTATGTGGTGTACAGCTGTTTTTGTTAATGAATCTTAATGTAAACATTGTTTCCAGCAGCAGAAGCTGTTTGATGTTAGCAATGTGTGATGTTAGCACTGTGTGGTGTTAGCACTGCGTGATGTTAGCACTGTGT
>NW_024692706.1:0-319 GCF_008729295.1 Plectropomus leopardus | reverse complement strand
TGTGTGTGTGTGTGTGTGTGTGTGTGTTTCCCTAGTTATTTGATAATTTTCTGATGATTCCCTCTCTTTCTATGTATTTTTTAAAGCCAGTTTTCAGGTAATTTTTTATCACCTTTTGCTGATGATTTTTACAATTTGCAGGAGCTTTCAAACCAATTTAGTGATTGTTTTTTTCCTCATGTTTCTGAAGGAAATCAAACCGAGTTGCTCACAAATCAGAGGTTTAAATGCTTGGGAAAGGCATCTGAATGCAGCACAAGACAACCAATGTTGATCCGGGTTTCAAAAGATTACAGTCTGTGCGAAGATGATTCATAAA
>NW_024692705.1:0-431 GCF_008729295.1 Plectropomus leopardus | reverse complement strand
GTGTGTGTGTGTGTGTGTGTGTGCGTCTCTGTGTGTGTGTGTGTCTGTGTGTGTGTGTGTGTGTGTGTGTGTGTGTGTACCTCAGGTTCAGCTCCGTGTTGTTGGGCATGGCGTCTCTCAGTCTCTCCAGCACCAGTGCATGCTGGGACTGAGGCAGACAGCTCAGATAGAGAGACACCACCTGGAAAGTCAATCAGCACACAGCTTAGGACAGTCACAGGACAGCTGTTTCATGAGACAGACAGACAGAGGGGGACAGACAGACAGAGGGGGACAGGTGTGTGTGTGTGCATGTGTGTGTCTGTCTCTCTGTGTCTCTCTGTGTCTCTGCCTCTGTGTCTCTGCCTCTGTCTCTGTGTCTCTGTCTCACTGTGTATCTCTGTCTCTGTCTCTCTGTGTCTCTCTGTCTGTCTCTCTGCCTCTGTCTCTGT
>NW_024692704.1:0-353 GCF_008729295.1 Plectropomus leopardus | reverse complement strand
CCACCAGTTGTTGAACCATCAGTTGTTGTTGAACCGCCAGTTGTTGTGGAACCACCAGTTGTTGTAGAACCAGCAGTTGTCGTAGAACCAGCAGTTGTCGTTGAACTGCCAGTAGTTGTAGAGCCACCAGCTGTTGTAGAACCGCCAGTTGTTGTTGAAATACCAGTTGTCGTTGAACCGCCAGTTGTCGTTGAACCTCCAGTTGTCGTAGAACCGCCAGTTGTCGTTGAACCGCCAGTTATCGTAGAACCTCCAGTTGTTGTTGAACCGCCAGTTGTTGTAGAACCACCAGTTGTCGTTGAACCTCCAGTTGTTGTTGAACCACCAGTTGTTGTAGAACCG
The DNA here is from genome assembly GCF_008729295.1 of Plectropomus leopardus. NCBI lineage: Eukaryota > Metazoa > Chordata > Actinopteri > Perciformes > Serranidae > Plectropomus > Plectropomus leopardus. The sequence continues at coordinate 11 of NW_024692704.1, read as the reverse complement.
CCAGTTGTTGT
>NW_024692703.1:0-765 GCF_008729295.1 Plectropomus leopardus | reverse complement strand
TGTCTGAAGAATTTCTTGAGGCTTTGGAGAGAGAGAACAGCGAGCCTCTGATCTTTAATTTCATGAGACAAAACCCGCTCTTTATCTACACAGAGCCGAGAAATGACCACAGATATGATTCCAGCGTCCAGGAGGAGCCCCAGACTTCTGAAGGGGCGACATGCCGTGAGGACATGGATATGTCTGAAAAATTTCTTGAGGCTTTGGAGAGAGAGAACGGCAAGCCTCTGATCTTTAATTTCATGAGACAAAACCCGCTGTTTATCTACACAGAGCCGAGAAATGACCACAGAAATGATTCCAGCGTCCAGGAGGAGCCCCAGACCTCTGAAGGGGCAACATCTGCTGTGACAGAGACCCTCCTGAAAGATGACATCACCTCTGCGCTGGAATCATTCTTTGAAAAAGAAAAAGTCGAGGAACAGCAAATAATAATTGCGCGAATAGATTTGCTCAAAAGACGGTTTGCCTTCTGTCTGTCCCTGTTAGAGCGCAATCATTCAAAGGGAGTGCAGAAAAAATCTAACAGCAGCAAATCACGCACAGGACAGACAAAAACAGAACAAGAAAAGGACGAGACACAACAAGGAACGTGGGACCATATCAGAATTCTCCAAAGACATTGTCTCAGCAGTATGTCAGAGTATGAAGCTGAGCTCAACAATTTGAAGAAATTGTTGGGAAACTCCAGCAGCAGCAAATTACTCAGAAGACGGAGCCTGAACTTTGCTGGTCTGACAGAGACAAATGAAAATGATGTGAGTG
>NW_024692702.1:0-200 GCF_008729295.1 Plectropomus leopardus | reverse complement strand
ATGGTTGATTAAGTCAGTGGTTCAAGTTGCTTACAGTCAGTGAAATATACATATGCCGCTTTGTATTTGGGTTTGGGCTTGAAGTCGGCAATAAAGGCCTCCACACACTATGAAATGAAATGACATTTAAGATATCACAACAAAGTTTGATGTAAAAAAGGCATATTTTGCAGAAATGAAAACTTAAATCTGAATGGTAC
>NW_024692701.1:0-343 GCF_008729295.1 Plectropomus leopardus | reverse complement strand
TCTGGACATTTTCCCCAATTTTGGGGGGATAATTTTGTAATTATCCTCTCCTTTTTTTTAAACTAAATTTTAGGAAAGTTTTTGTCACCTTATACAAATTTCTTGTAATCTGTGAGACATTTTTTGCTAAATTAGTAATTGCCTTTTTTCCCCATGTTTTCAAAAGAAATCAAACTAATTTCCTCAGGTTTCAGAGGGTTAAATAGCTTGTGAAAGGCGTCTGAACACAGCACAAGAAAACTGATGTCGATCCCAGTTTTCAATGGGGTTAATTTTGGATCATTACAAACACTTTGTTTTTTTAAGCAAATTAAAAAATAAAATCGTTCTAAAATTGCAGCCC
>NW_024692700.1:0-562 GCF_008729295.1 Plectropomus leopardus | reverse complement strand
GACCTGTGTCCTCTGTCCTGGACGGGATTAGACTCGCTCTGTAATCTGCTCTCTCGGGTCGCTGTACCTGCAGACGGAGAGAGAACGGGGTCAGGTGCTCTCTGCCGGGCGTGCTGCTGTCAGTCGGGTCACGGTGCTGCAGCTGCCGGTGCGGGACGTTCACACGCTCAGATCTGCCATTTCTGCTTCAGCTGTTTCCTCCTGAGCCGCTCTGAGTGTTCCCGCTGTCTGTCCATCGTTTTGTCTCTGCAGGACGATGCTGACTAAGGACAAGAAGCCGGACGAGAAGGGCGCAGGAAAAGAGGCGGTGCAGGTCATCCCGCCTCGCCCCGACACCCCCGAGATGTTCAAGGCGGCGCTGAAGGTGACGGAGCAGGTGGGGATCGAGGGAGTCTTCACCAAACTGAAGAGGAGCCACCAACCGTCCGAGAGCGCCGCAGAGGTGAGACGAGTTCACTCAGTCACTCAGTCATGTCTCTGCTGATGGTCTCCTGCTGTCCTACTGACCGCCTGCAGAGGGCAGCAACACACAGAGCAACACAGAGAGCAGCAACACACAGAG
>NW_024692699.1:0-803 GCF_008729295.1 Plectropomus leopardus | reverse complement strand
TGATGATGATGATGATGATAATGTTCAGGTGTGTTCATGAGTTCACCTTAATGTTTCCACAGGGACATTCCAGCTACATCACACACCTGGACTGGTCACCTGACAATAACTTCATCATGTCCAACTCAGGAGACTATGAGATCCTCTACTGTGAGTACTTTGTACTTCAAGCAGCGTGTAGTTATACTGCACTGTGCTTGTACGGCAGTTTTGTGTAGTTGTAGTATTGTGTAGAAACAGTTGTGTATTTTCAGGGGACGTCCCAAACGGTTGTAAACTGATCAGAAATCGGTCCGAGTGTAAAGACATCGACTGGGCAACCTACACCTGCGTACTGGGCTACCACGTGTTCGGTAGGTGCACCCGTGTGCTCGCTGTACTGTGAAGACGTTGAACACTCGGCACACCTGCTCATCCGTTCACCTTTGTGTGTGTGTTTGTCAGGTGTGTGGCCGGAGGGTTCGGACGGGACCGACATCAACGCTCTGATTAGATCTCACAACAGGAAGGTGATTGCTCTGGCAGACGACTTCTGTAAAGTTCACCTGTTTGCCTACCCGTGCTCCACACCTAAGGTGAGAGACACACACACACACACACACACACACACACTTTTTTGAAATCAAACTTTATTCGTTGCGCCAGCTTAGTTCAGTATGTAATTAGTTAAAAACAGCAGATTGGTGTTGAGTCAGTCTGAAGGAGACAACTGGTCTGGACCCCAGACTGGTTTAATGTTTAGAATCTGGGGGCCAAACTGGTATCATGACTGGAGTCTGGACCCCAGTAATCAATACCCTGTC
>NW_024692698.1:0-345 GCF_008729295.1 Plectropomus leopardus | reverse complement strand
ACTGGTCAAAGTGTACGTCTATAATGAAACAATCGAGATTGTCAAGGGACGTCGTGGTCAGGCAAAGGTTAGCAAGGACAACCAAGTCTAAACATACTGTAATATTTTTATTTAATTAAAAAATGTATAACTATGTTTTTGCTTGCTGTTGTGCTCACAGGTTAATGGCAACTTTGTGGCTACTCCCATCTCCCTTAACAATGGCACAGTCCAGGTTTATGAGTCAGGTTTTTCTGTGATTGTCAGCACTGACTTTGGCTTGGATGTGTCTTATGACACCAATCATTATGCTTGGATTAGTGTGCCCTACACTTACCAGAATGCAACATGTGGCCTGTGTGGAAA
>NW_024692697.1:0-1991 GCF_008729295.1 Plectropomus leopardus | reverse complement strand
TGGACGTTTTTGCCATACTATAGCCTTGGTTCTTGGGTCATTTTTTCGACATTCCAAATTATGGTGCTTTTGTCTGTTTTTGCAACATTCTATGCTATGGTGTGTCTCGGCACGCTCTTTAATGTGGTTTTAAAGTATTTTAAGCTGTTTTTGAGACATGCCATTTTTTGACGTTTTGCCATACTATAGCCTTGCTTCTTGGGTCATATTTTCGACATTCCAAATTATGGTGTTTTTGTCTGTTGTTGCAACGTTCTATGCTATGGCGTGTCTTGGCACGCTCTTTAAAATTATTCTTAACTGGTTTAAGCTGTTTTTGGGACATGTCATTTTTGGATGTTTTTGCCATACTATAGCCTTGGTTGTTGGGTCATTTTTTCGACATACCAAATTATGGTGTTTTTGTCCGTTTTTGCAACTTTCTATGCTCTGGCGTGTCTTGGCACACTCTTTAAAATTTTTCTTAACTGGTTTAAGCTGTTTTTGGGACATGTCATTTTTGGACGTTTTTGCCGTACTATAGCCTTGCTTCTTGGGTCATTTTTTTGACATGCCAAATTATGTTGTTTGTAATCGTTTTTGCAACTTTCTATGCTATGGTGTGTCTTGGCATTCTCTTTAATGTGGTTTTAAACTATTTTAAGCTGTTTTTGGGACATGCCATTTTTTGACGTTTTGCCATACTATAGCCTTGCTTCTTGGGTCATATTTTCGACATTCCAAATTATGGTGTTTTTGTCTGTTGTTGCAACGTTCTATGCTATGGCGTGTCTTGGCATGCTCTTTAATGTGATTTCCAACTATTTTAAGCTGTTTTTGAGACATGCCATTTTTGGACGTTTTTGCCATACTATAGCCTTGGTTCTTGGGTCATTTTTTCGACATTCCAAATTATGGTGTTTTTGTCCGTTTTTGCAACTTTCTATGCTATGGTGTGTCTCGGCACACTCTTTAATGTGGTTTTAAAGTATTTTAAGCTGTTTTTGGGACATGCCATTTTTGGACGTTTTTGCCATACTATAGCCTTGCTTCTTGGGTCATTTTTTCGACATACCAAATGATGGTGTTTTTGTCCGTTTTTGCAATTTTCTGTGCTATAGCGTCTCTCGGCATGCTCTTTAATGTGATTTCAAACTATTTTAAGCTGTTTTTGAGACATGCCATTTTTGGACGTTTTTGCCATACTATAGTCTTGATTCTTGGGTCATTTTTTTGACATACCAAATTATGGTGTTTTTGTCCGTTTTTGCAACGTTCTAGGCTATGGCGTGCCTTGGCACGCTCTTTAAAATTGTTCTTAACTGGTTTAAGCTGTTTTTGGGACATGTCAGTTGTTGACGTTTTTGCCATACTATAGCCTTGGTTCTTGGGTCATTTTTTCTACATACCAAATTATGGTGTTTTTGTCCATTTTTGCAACGTTCTATGCTATGGCATGTCTCGGCACGCACTTTAATGTGATTTCCAACTATTGTAAGCTGTTTTTGAGACATGCCATTTTTGAACGTTTTTGCCATACTATAGCCTTCCTTCTTGGGTCTTTTTTTCCACATACCAAATTATGGTGTTTTTGTCTGTTGTTGCAACTTTCTATGCTATGGTGTGTCTCGGCATGCTCTTTAATGTGGTTTTAAAGTATTTTAAGCTTTTTTTGGGACATGCCATTTTTTGACGTTTTGCTATACTATAGCCTTGCTTCTTGGGTCATATTTTCGACATACCAAATTATGGTGTTTTTGTCCGTTTTTGCAACTTTCTATACTATGGCGTGTCTCTGCACGCTCTTTAAAATTGTTCTTAACTGGTTTAAGCTGTTTTTGGGACATGTCATTTTTGGATGTTTTTGCAATACTATAGCCTTGCTTCTTGGGTCATTTTTTCGACATTCCAAATTATGGTGTTTTTGTCCGTTTTTTGCAACTTTCTAGGCTATGGCGTGCCTTGGCACGCTCTTTAAAATTGTTCTTAACTGGTTTAAGCTGTTTTTGGGA
>NW_024692696.1:0-309 GCF_008729295.1 Plectropomus leopardus | reverse complement strand
TTTTTTTTTTTTTTTTGCAATGGTTACATACTTTAAAAAAAGCTTCATACCACTTCCATTAGAGGGGTTTTCTTTATGAAACATCTTTTACTAATATGTAATGGTGAATATTCTGGTTCAAACTAAAATGTGGTGACCACTGACTGTATATTATATTTAAGATATTAGCACTGCTCAGCTTTTGTCTTTTTACCCCCCATTGGGCGGCCCTGATGCCGGTGGTTGCTGATGATGATTGTGACATTTTGGTGTCCTTTGATATGATTCTGCAGCTTGATCTGAGTCCACCTGTGTTAAATTCAATGGATT
>NW_024692695.1:0-368 GCF_008729295.1 Plectropomus leopardus | reverse complement strand
ATGAATATACAGATCTCCAAGCATTTCCCCTAGCTTTATTATTATTTTTTTAATCTAAATCTACACTTTTTTTTTGCAATTTGCAGGTAAGGCAAGGTTTAAATACTTGGCATCTGAATGCAGCACAAGAAAAGTAATGTTGATCCAGTTCTCAGAGGGTTAACATATTCAGCTTTCTTATATATACTTTGTTTTGGACATCTCTTTCCAAACTCTCAGACCGGGCTGCTGCAGACTTGTGTCAACACTGATACAGCGTTACTGACACTGACACGTTACCTAAGTTCACTGCGTCCCTGGCACGGCTCAGCAGCAGGCCCACAGTGACAACAGACAGCCGGCTAAAACTTATTTAGAGTCTGGAGTTC
>NW_024692694.1:0-215 GCF_008729295.1 Plectropomus leopardus | reverse complement strand
GATTACCTCAAATGGAGACACTGATGATTATTGTGTTCATAAGTGCTTCACTTTGGGGTTGTCTTGTCTGTACTCTCTTCGATAGATGTATCACTGAAAAAGTGCAGAAGCAATAGTGTTACTCCATTTTTGTACCTCTTTCTAAGATGAATGTAAAAAAGTTGGCATCAAAATTACCCAAACACATGCACTGACTTGAATTCTAAATGCAGTAA
>NW_024692693.1:0-231 GCF_008729295.1 Plectropomus leopardus | reverse complement strand
CAAGGATGGACTGGACTTTGAATTCAGTAAGTGCACTTTTTTTGTAGGGGTTAACACGACAAATGCTGTAGATGAAGATAGATGTTATTGGAATAGCATCCAGATTACCTCAAATGGAGACACTAATGATTATTGTGTTCATAAGTGCTTCACTTTGGGGTTGTCTTGTCTGTACCCTCTTCGATAGATGTATCACTGAAAAAGTGCAGAAGCAATAGTGTTACTCCATTT
>NW_024692692.1:0-895 GCF_008729295.1 Plectropomus leopardus | reverse complement strand
AAGATTCCAATGGATAAAAATGCACGAAGAGTTCGGAATCAGGACGTGAACCCGTGCATCGAGGTAAGCTTTGTGAGCCTGTGTCAAACATCAGACTGCTGCTGGCGGGGGTGGGGGTGAGGGGTTGTGGGGGGTAGTGTCCATTCCTGCTCTGTTGTTGGAACCTTTTGTCTTTTTCAGGAGAGCGATGCCTCCCAGAAGTGTTTGGATGCCTACAACTATGATAAGGGCATGTGTTCAGCATATTTCCAGACATACAAGAACTGTAGGAAATACTGGGTGAGTGTGTGTTTCCAGCATCAAAGAGAACACGCTGATGAAAAAAAGTCGGAGATCTTTAACCCTTTAGGACCTGAGCAAATTGGCTTGATTTCTTTAAAAAAACACAGGAAATGTTTTTTGTTTTTTTTAAAAGAATATTACCTAAAAAATATTTGTTTTGTTAATACAGTAAAACAAAACAAACAAAGAAATGATCTGGAAAGCGTGCTTAGAACTTAGTACGGACTGCAACAGAGAGAACATGGCACATAGCGAGTTACCTAAGGTTAAGACAATTTGAATGGGGGGGGGGGGGGTATTAAGCTTTAACTGCCCTTTTTTTTGGTTTAGGGATTTTAAAAAAATTTAAAGTCAAGTTTACATATAGAAATGTTCTTTGTGAAAATGTGATAACATATTGCACTTCCATAAAGTTGTAGAACTCACAAGAGTCAGATCTCAAAAGGCCCTCCCTCCATTTTGTTACTTTATTGACAAGCAGTCTTTCGTTCCGCTCCGTGTTTACAGCGGCTCAAAGCCCAATTGTCATCCGTTTGACATCGTGATCCAATCTGCTATACCTGCAATTGGTGGCTCAAAATGCGTTACAGCATATAGGCTAACGAGAAGCATG
>NW_024692691.1:0-402 GCF_008729295.1 Plectropomus leopardus | reverse complement strand
ACTCTGCAGGATCACGTTTTTATCTGAACACAAACCACAGCGTTTCAAAGACATAGATAATTGTACATCGCACATTAAGTGGCACAAATGTGGCTGGAAAAGCAGCGATATGTTGCTCAGAAACATTTGCCTTTGAGTGACACAAACACAGCCGGGAATGCAGCGGTGTGTAGCTACAAAAACAGAGAAACACCTCTCAAACGCAGCTGGAAGGCAGCGGCACTGCACACGCGTGTAACGGTGACGTCTGGCTGTCAGTGACGCACAGCTCAGGACTCACGGATTTACTGTTCAGAGTCTCTGTGTCTGATATTGCTCTGGTCACCCTTCATTTTACTAATTGTTCCAGAGATGATGACTCAGTCTGATCTTACCAGTGACTCTGATGGTGATGCTGTTACT
>NW_024692690.1:0-320 GCF_008729295.1 Plectropomus leopardus | reverse complement strand
AGTTGCTCATTATGTGTTTTTTTTCTATGTTTTTGTATAAAATCGAGCCAATTTTCTCAGTTTTCAGACGTTTAAATGCTGGTGAAAGGTGTCTGAACACAACACAAGAGAAGTGATGTCAATCCAGTTGTTAATAAGGTTTAAGGAGATGTTTGACATTGTGAGTGTGTTTTTACACACATCTCAGGTAAACGTTCTCACTTACTTATGCAGTGGACAAAGATCTGAATTTATCATGCACAATTTAAAATGACAGAACATTTTGAAGCTAATGTCTTCCTCATTTGCTGTGGTGTTTTATTTTTGGCACGTAATGTTGT
>NW_024692689.1:0-583 GCF_008729295.1 Plectropomus leopardus | reverse complement strand
TTTTTTTTATAGACTTCATGTTTTCCTACAAATTAAATTTGATGAACAAATGCTCTAAATATTCCTATTCATGTGATCTGGTAGTAACAGGTTGACAAGAACATCACATATGACTGCTGACTGGATTTCTGATCATTAATGATCTTTATGAAAGGCGAAGACACTGAAGAAATATAGTAACAGTAAAGTATTGTAACACATTACTTCACCTAGGGAGGACTGAGTTCTGTTATTAGCTTCAGCTGGACACTGGTATGCGTGTAGGTGTGTCTGTTAGGGTGGATCCTCGGCATACATCCACAGCAGATGTGGTACAGCTAACAGTTTGGGTTTGGAGGTCAGTTGACTGCAGAGCTGCACGCACTCAGCCGGATAATAAGGGATTTTCCACTCCGCTGTGAGGTAGAGCCACCAGAGCCTCAGTCCTCATACACCGCAACACACTCTTTTCATACAGAAACATATTTTCAGTGTGCACACTCTGGCCAGGCAAAGGTCTCTATTTCTCCAGTGAGTTTCAGAAAGTAGCAGCAGGTCGGACTTCTTCTGAGGAAGAGCAAGAGAAAAAGAACTCCAGTGCACT
>NW_024692688.1:0-903 GCF_008729295.1 Plectropomus leopardus | reverse complement strand
GGGGAATAAATAACAAAACAACATAAACAGCAAAAAAACAAAACAAAAAGATATCGCCATGGGACAAATGGCAAAATCCCTAAATTCAGATACAATACAGATGGAAGAATGCCATCAGACTGAAGAATTGTACATAAAGTTATTTATTATATATAAATAAATTGCAGGCAACTAATTTAAAATCATTTCATTTATAACAGTTTTAATTTCATATACAGTATAAAATTCTCAAATCAACAATCGTAATCAATAAACGTCATTTAGGTCTACTACAATGCTTTGGGAATGTATAAATGCTGGTTGGGTTTTTTGCCTTCAGCTTGCAATCATAGAGTCGCCGAACACGTTTCCGTAGGAGGTTTTGAGGAAATGAACATAGTTCTGCAGACTGCGGTTTGTGGAGTCCGACTGCTCCAGCCTGTCCTTCATGCTCTGCAGCTGACTCTGGAAACGACGCTCCATCTGAACGAAAACAGAAACAACGCGTCTGAGAAACAACAGTTTTGTGTGTCCAACGTGAAAATCCACAGACAGCGTGCCGTACCTCCTCCTTGCTTCGCTGCAGCTGACTCTGCTCGCTTTTGGCTCGGCTCAGCTGGCTCTGCAGGTCCAACGCTTTAGACTGAGACGCTCTCTCTTTGGCCAAAACCCGCTGCATGCTGCTGTCCACCTGCAGGAAGGACAATGTCTTCCTCACTATGCCCGCATGGACTGTTGCATTCAAGTATTTACGCTCATAAAATGTGAATGTGATATAAACATAACTTTCTGATGACCTTACTTAATAATATCACACTCAGCTCAACTACAACTGAAACAATTAGCTCATTAATTTCACTATCACTCATTTCATCAATTAGTGACAGAATATTAGCAACAATATGGATACATTTTTATATAATT
>NW_024692687.1:0-425 GCF_008729295.1 Plectropomus leopardus | reverse complement strand
AGAGACAGGCGTTAAACTGCTGTGATGGCGTTTATCATCAACATCACATTGTTATTATTATTATTATTATTACAATTTCAAATAATTACAAAAGATTTTTTATCTTTCTCTGGTAGGCAGAAAAGAAAACTTCAATCTTTTTTGTGCCACCATGTTCTTGAAGCTGTAACCAGCAGATTTTACGTGTTAATGATGATAAACGCCATCACAGCAGTTTAACGCCTGTCTCTGATCTCAGGTCAGCCTGCAGGCCATGAACGCCACACTGACGGAGCTGAAGCTGGACCAGGATCAGACCGCTGAGGATCAGATGGACGATCAGCCCCCTCCCTCCCTGCCTCCCCCTCACCTGCTGCCGCAGCACACGGACACCTCGGTGCTCTGGGAGGCCATCGAGCGGCTGGACAACATGGTGGTCAACAACA
>NW_024692686.1:0-4315 GCF_008729295.1 Plectropomus leopardus | reverse complement strand
ACAGAGAGCTACATTTATGTCCCCAATCAGAGATGACAAGCAGATGGCCCGCTGTTGATCTATCGTACCACTGAAGCTCTTACTGCTGTCAGCTCGTCTCCAGTTAGCTGTGATGAAGAGGAAGTATCGGCCCATCGCAGGTCCTGCAGTCTTACAGCCGCTTGATGTAAATTCCCCTCGTGTGAGTGACTTGGGCAGTGTGGGACAGGCCGTAATGGCTGTGCGTATTGGCAGAAGAGGATTTATGGAGCGATAGGTATTTAAGACAGGAGAGAAGAAGAACTAATCCGTCAAACAACACAAAATCTGCACAATAAAAATCACAATCAAGGTTTCTGCAAGAAGTAACAAAGTAACAAAAACACAACGATTCTGATTTTCAGGCTATTATACACTAATAAAAACATCATGGGTGTGAATCTTTCAGTATCTCACGATTCAATTCGATTTCGATTCTTGATTCAAAACGATTTCCGATTCAAAATCAATTCCCAATTAAAAATATAGGAAGTGAAATTTCAGGATCTACTGCAGTCTGTTTATTAATTATTATTGTTATTATTATTATTATTATTATTATTATTATAGGGGCTACCAGAGTTTATTCTAAAGCACGAGGCGCTGCCAATAACACAGAGCCACAGATACAGCAGGATTCAGCCAGTCACAGTGCAGTTTGCTCCAGATGACGTGTAGCATACGTAAGTGGATCGTCTTTCGATTGGCGAAGAAGACCGAAACAAACCTCTGACCTCTCCATGGAACCATGGGAAACCAATATGGCGTTTAGCATCGACGCTAATGTGCTTTTATCATCGAAATATGGATAAAATAGGGACAGAAGACGCCCAATATCGGATCTATCATGATGTATTTATGAACAAGGTCCCGTAAAAAGACCTGAATTCCCAGGCTGGATACTGAGGCTTCTAAAAGAGCTGCGATGCATCGCAGACATCCCTCTGAACGGCACAGGCGGCAGAAAAAAGTAAGACGATCCGACAAACGGTAATGATGATAAAAATTTTAGAGGGTTGATGTTTAGGATTTTTTAATCAATTCTGAATCTTTAAAAACAAGAATCGAGATTTTTATGTGAACCGATTTTTTCTCCCAACCCTAAAAAACATAGTTATGACAATAGTACAATATCTGCCAATAGATGCTCCTAAATCCTACGCACCTTTGGGGGGGTTTGCATACATTTTCATGTTTGCACGGGTCAGTTTGTTCTGATCAAAGAGGCGTTTGTGGCCAGTTTCTTTGATAACAAATGCTCATATATTATATTCGGTTGCATTTCGTGCTGCAGATGATGCAATAACGTCAAAATTATGCAACAAAACTTGAAATTATGCAGCAGAACAAATTTGCATTTAGTTCAACAAAAAAAAAAATAGTTTGATAGAAAACTCCACAAGCAAATCTACTAACTGTTGCACGACACACAGAGCACTTTTCAAACTTTCTATTTTATTGAATTTTAAGTTGGTTTTTTTGTGTGTGTTGTGTTAAGGGAGACAAGAAAAGTAAAACTTTCATTGTACGGTCGATGCCACAGTTTTTTCCACTGTGCATATGACAATCAACTTCTTAACTAATGGAGAAAAAAAAGGTTTTCTTCTCAAAAATGCTGCTGTGAAGTGCTGAGGTTATCTTTTTCATTAGTAGTAACATACAATGTTTAATTTTGCCTCCACGTGAAAAATGTGTGACATTCATTAGAGAAACCAGCTGCTTTAATTAAATCTAAAGGTTGAACAGTTTTCACACAAAATACAAAACTATTTTTAAAGGTCTTGAGATTAAAAATACTCTGCAAATAATTTGAGAAATATTTGATCTTTTTATAGTTTTAATTAACACACAATGCAGAGCAGAATGTGCAGCGTGAGCTGTGTGCAGAGGTACGCGGAGGACGAGGCCGACAGGTTTGATCGAGCAGAAGAAGAGAGAGGCAGAAAGAGAGGTAGACGACACAAAGTTCAGCGGGAACCGAGACGTAAAGTGACAGGAGGAGATTAGCTCGGGGGGCAGAAAGTGAGCGGCGGGGAGACCTTTTCCTTCCTTTTGCTCGCTCTCTCTCCTCTGGCACAAAGTCAGATCTGCAACAAACCTCCCTCCTCTCCTGATGATTCCCCGCGGATTAATAACACCCAGCGAGCTGAAGGAGTAAAAGCCTCCATCACACAGAAACAGATGGCACTTTGAATCGGAGATAATTCAGCTGTTATTATATGGTGCCGTCGATAAACTACAAAAAAGAAAATACTCAGCTAATGGTGAATAATTGCCCCGAGAAAGAGGAGCAAAGAATACTAATGAGGTGGTTTCCCAAGTGTTTTGTGACAAAATCGAGTGCTCAAACAGCTCAGTTCACTTTGAACACTTTGTGTCCATAAACGTGATGTCAGCCGCCGTAAACGTGTCACCTTCCCCGACAAAACGAGCGCTCCAATCAAAGTGGAGCCCATTATAGGCGACTGGAGGATTTATGGGTCACTTTCTGTCCTCTGCTTACAGAAGCATCATCGTTTCATTTATATTATAAATTATATATTATATACTGTAACACAATTAAACACAATCTACAAAATTCAAATCAGGGAAAAGCAGCCAAAATGTTTTTGCGTGCTACGATTTTTTCCCATGTTGCATATTATTTTTCAAACTGGTCACTCACTGCTGTAAATATGCTATGAATTGTTATATAAAAAAAGCCCTAAAAATCTGAGATCACAATTACTCATCAACTCTGGAAACATCATGAACTTTAAAAAATGTCTTTTTACTCGAAGATTTTCATGACCTGGAAATATAACCAACCCAAAGCTGGGGGCTCAAGGTCAACGAAACACGCCAGAGTCTGGCTGAGAGTGAGTTTGGGCTTTTAGGGAGAAGCGAACGCCACAGCTATGAAGGAGGTAACAAGACTAAATGAGACGATCACTGCAAAACAGAATGTGGCTCCATCGTTTTATTTAAATTATCTGGTTTTCATGAGGCCAAAATTGTAACTTAAAGTGAAATGTGATGAACTACCCAGCCAAAATAACAGTACGCTGGTGTCGCTGTTATCTCCTGAACTCTGAGTGTAAATAAAGAAACTCGCGATTTTGATTCCACGGCTTGTGACATTTTCTCACCCCAAAGATGATACAGTGTACTTTAATAACTTTAATAACCCGAACATCGTCAAACTCATCGACAGCGCAGAAAAGAACGAGTGATAAGAGAAGAAAAGACAGAACGACAACTTTGTTTAAAAAATGAATTCAGGTGGCATCTACAGTAACCGCCAAACACACTCCACTGGAACTGTGTGTGTGTGTGTGTGTGTGTGTGTGTGTGTGTCTGTGCGTGTGCATGTCTGTCTGTGTGCGTGTGTGTGCGGTGCAGTGGAGCAGGAGCTGCAGCTCGGCCCCAGGCTCCGTCTCTGTCCTTGTGGATATCTTTCATCCCTCCTTATCTTGCCCTCCGTCCTCCTCTCCCTCCTTCTTTAAGATGAGACGGTGAGATGAGCGAGTGTGCGACTCCTCTTTGTGAGCGCGTTTGTTTTGTTTGTTTTTTTTGGAGAGTCAGGTCACTTAACCCAAAGAAATCTGCCTAAATGTGTGATAATAACCTGAAAACACTTTGCACTGAGTTTACGGGTGCTTTCGTGTCATTACCATCACTGAAGCTCTACCCAGAGTTACAGAAAGGTTTCTAAAAACAAAGTACTGACAGAGCATCGGCCCTCAGATCCCCACATGGTTGCATCACTGACATCTAACAACAGCAGATCAGAGAGCGCAGTGATCACGAGCTGCTGTCTGAAGGAGAAAACAGCAAACATCAGAGCCGTTAGTCTGCACCAACAAAGATCACACGGCCAATTGACAGTTCAGATTAGCCGCATTACAGCCAGAACAAAGTCTTGTGTTTTTTTTAAGATCCTTATTTATCAGGAACAAGATGCAACAGACACGGAGAGTTACGGCGGCTGCTCGAGCGTCTGACATGAAACTAGAGTTTACATCATCCTTCTAAAGAGGGAACGCTGCTGGGCCCAAATTTCACATGATAAACACCGAACAGCATCACTTTCAGGTGCTCAGATTATATAAGCACATATAAAACTTTCTTTATGTATCTTTAATTAACTTTTTGAGGCCTGGATTAGCTGAGACGCCTTCACAAGTATTTAAACCTTTCAAATCTGAGGAAATTGTGTTGCTTTCTTTTGATAACATGAAGAGAAAAAAAAAGCATATGAGCAAGAAATTAGTACATTTGGAAAAACATATTATATCTATCTATCTATATCTATATG
>NW_024692685.1:0-1970 GCF_008729295.1 Plectropomus leopardus | reverse complement strand
CACACACAAACGTTTTCAAAGATTAAACAGAGTTCGGACTGAGAAAACGGATCTTTCCTTGTTTTGGGGTTATTTGTGATTTTACATCGATTTTATCGATTTTGTTTTCACCAATGATTTGACGTTGAATCCAAACGTCGCTCGACAAATACGACCCTAATTTTCTGGACGTGAGCGCTGTAACGAAGGCCCTATAGTTCATTTTTGGAAAGGCCACGCCCCTCGCACCGCTGTTCAGCGCATCATGTTCGACAAAAAAAGCCTCAAGAATCGTTAAGAATGAGGAGATTTGAATTTTGGGCATTTTGTCGACTCTTCTGTTCCACACTCTGCAGAGCGTCACTGAACGAAGCTCAGCAAAGATTTCAAAAACTTTTCGATGGCTCATTGCGTTTGAAAAATATTGACAAACCAGCTTTACGAGGGCATGAATCAGCACATCAACACACCTAACAACACGGATCGAGTTTACGCCCACATACACACCTGACACAGACGCAAGTCAGACTGAAAACTGCCTCTGAACTCGCTTTTGAAATCTCAAAACTCAAATTATCGCTCAAAAGCATTTTAACCTCCGGAGTGAAACCGCATTTTAGATGTTCGGGTCGAAGTCCGAGGTGTGGCGCTCTGAGCTGCGGCCGTGGTTTAAATCTGTCCTTCAAAATAAAAGCCTCCTCTCTGAGCTGCACACCGACCTCTGTCTGAAGCGGTCCAGGTCGTAGTACTGACAGGAAGTCTGCTTGCCGCATTTCTCGCCCCAAAGGATGCAGGTGGTGTCAATGACGCTGCCGTACAACACCGGGCCGGGCATGAACGCTGCACACACACGCACACACATGCATTTACACACACACACACACACACACACACACACACACGCACAGTGAGTATTTCTTAAAGATGGTACAAAAGGCTTTTTGAGTTCTGAATAATATGAATATAAATATCTACATCAATGATTCACCAACAATCATGAGACAGACCTCCAGGTGCACACACACACACACACACACACACACACACACACATTTCTTCATTTGGTTAGTGGTGACTCACCGAGAACCCTGAACAGCATGTACTGAACTCCCACTGCGAAAGACTTGTCCTCTGCAGACACCGTCCTGCACACACACACACACACACACACACACACACACACACACACACACACACGCACACACACACACTCATTATGAAATGATGAGATTCGTGTGCGTTCAGTCATCGCAGAGCATACTTTAAAATCTGACAAAAATAATAAAATGAATAATGAATAACAAATTAAGTAAATAGTAAATAAAGATGATTAATAAATATGAATAAATGAATACTTTTTAAATCATGGAGGATATTTTTTAAATGCTGAGTTCGGACAAAACAAATGAAACACTGAGCTCTGAATTTGTGTTAAAAACGGTGTCAGACATGAAACACGTGTTCTTCATTCAGCATGACTCATTTTTTCTCTGCTGATCTGTGGTCAGTTTGTGGCTGATCTGTGGTCAGTTTCTCTGCTGATCTGTGGTCAGTTTCTCGGCTGATCTGTGGTCAGTTTGCGGCTGATCTGTGGTCAGTTTCTCTGCTGATCTGTGGTCAGTTTGCGGCTGATCTGTGGTCAGTTTCTCTGCTGATCTGTGGTCAGTTTGTGGCTGATCTGTGGTCAGTTTGCGGCTGATCTGTGGTCAGTTTCTCTGCTGATCTGTGGTCAGTTTGCGGCTGATCTGTGGTCAGTTTCTCTGCTGATCTGTGGTCAGTTTGTGGCTGATCTGTGGTCAGTTTGTGGCTGATCTGTGGTCAGTTTCTCGGCTGATCTGTGGTCAGTTTCTCTGCTGATCTGTGGTCAGTTTCTTGGCTGATCTGCGGTCAGTTTCTCGGCTGATCTGTGGTCAGTTTCTCGGCTGATCTGTGGTCAGTTTCTTGGCTGATCTGCGGTCAGTTTCTCTGCTGATCTGTGGTCAGTTTGTGGC
>NW_024692684.1:0-514 GCF_008729295.1 Plectropomus leopardus | reverse complement strand
TGTTTTTTGTTTCTGAGTAATCTAATGTGAAACCAATAAGCCAGACTGCGAACATTTTAGAGTATAGGATCCCATAGAAGGCATTTATTCAAAGAGATATGTGTTTTTTTGGAAAAATCTGTTAGGGTGTACTCATTTATGCTGAGCACTGTATATACAATCTAACCTGCAAACCACAGATCACTGTTCAATACCAGCAAACAAGAAAACTGTTTTGCTACATAAACCACAGTATTGTTGAAATGTTAAGTTTCAATATCTGCTACATGATAACTCACAGATGTTGCACATTTGCAGCTTGCAGAAATGTAAATGTGCCAACATTTATTCTGGCGATTTGGTTGTCATATATGTGCACTGTCAGAAAAGAGACAACAGAGCTGTGCAGCATTAATATTCAGCTAATAATTAAAAAAAATACATTTTGTGTCACTCTGATCAATAAGTAAAAATGGCACACCTCCCAAAAAAATCAAACTAATTCTTGAAGATCATCCAGATAACTAATAAGGAT
>NW_024692683.1:0-440 GCF_008729295.1 Plectropomus leopardus | reverse complement strand
CTTGTGGTAGTACAAAACAAAGTCCGCCCATCATCAGACACAGTTATATTTTTACTGTTGCTTTTGAGTGAGAGCAGCTCTGCTCGCGGCTGGATCACCTGAAGCATCTCCTTCCACATAAAGAACTGCAGGTGGCTTTCATAAGGCCCCAAACAGAGAGAGCTCCTCACCACTTGGAGGTCAGTTGCTCTGGGCTGGAATACTTTTTCTGGAGTCATCCTGCTGTTACCTTCAGTCCACCTCTTTAAGAACTTCTCTGGATCTTCAGTTTTCATAACTGATGCCAGCTTTCCCTCCAGCTCTCTGCTCTCACACAAAGCTGTTTCTAGAACTTTTAAGTTCTTGCTCATTTTCTCAGCAGCATCTTCCTCCTTCAGTTTCAGCTCATTCTTTATCTCATCTTCTCTCTTTCTCAGAAACTGGTGCATCTCCTCAAACTG
>NW_024692682.1:0-770 GCF_008729295.1 Plectropomus leopardus | reverse complement strand
AGGTTTTAGTCCCTAGTATGGGTCCTATTTTCCCACAATGCCTCTTAATAGCATCTTTTATTTGACAAAACTACCCCCGAAATGTTAACTTATTTCAACCCCCTCATCTCACATTTGTAATGCAGGATTTCTGCTAAAAAAATATTTTAAAAAAGCTTAAAACATCTAGATTTTTCTCTCTCTCTGACTGGATTTAGCTCCTCCATTAAAAATGACGCACCTGTTGTCAGTTGTTCTCCTTGTGTCGAGTAAACTGATCTGATTTTTTTGTCTGTACCAAAATGTTTTCAAAACACTGAGCTCGCACTGAAGGTGAAATATGTTTCCACACCAGAGAAAGTTTTTCCTCGCCAGGTTGCTATAAAGTATTCATGATGTTTTGATGCAGTGAACTAAAAGTGGGTTACTCAGTAACGGGGTCAAAAACGAAATTCACTGCGCACTTAAATAGTATATGCATGAACAGATAAAAGTGCTGTCAAGCATCTGAGATACTCTGAGTACACACGAATCAGAGCTGATATCTATCTGGTTTAGTTCAGCTCAGGAAATGACGAACCTCACGTCGCTCCTGCTTTTTAACCCTTTGAATCCTGGTACAAGATCAGTTTCCTTGTGCTGCCTTCAAGAGCTTCTTACATGGATTTAAATGTTTAAAACGCAAGCAAATGGATGTGATTTCTCTTAAACACAAAGCTATAATTAAAAAAGAAGGAAAAATGTTCAGAAAAAATATATTTATAATTATTATTATTACAATGACTACTAAC
>NW_024692681.1:0-230 GCF_008729295.1 Plectropomus leopardus | reverse complement strand
TTTAGGTCCCTTAAATGTAGTAGTATCTAAAAAATCTACTGAATTACTATCGTTGGTGGCTTTTAATTTTATAGATGGGTTGTGGTTATTTAAAGTATTTAAAAAATTATCAAATTCACCAGCAGAGTGAGTCCAGACTCCCCAAATATCATCTAAATATCTAAAATAATATAAAGGTTTAATATTGCACTTTTCTAGCGCTGCTGTTTCCCAGGCTGCCATAAATATAT
>NW_024692680.1:0-313 GCF_008729295.1 Plectropomus leopardus | reverse complement strand
TATAGCACCTTTAAAACTGAGTTTACAAAGTGCTTTGACAAACAGGCAGTTCTCAACAGTTTTTTGGGTGATTTTCTGATGAGTTTAAGAAAATTAATTTATTAACTTATTTAACAAAAAAAACAGATGTTGCCAAATATTTTGAGATTCAACAATGTAATGTTGGGGGGGAAAACATTTTAAAAATCCGATTCGGCTTAGCTTATCTGAGCATTTTCAAGGCTCTTCAAAGATTAATTTAAGCCAATTTAATACAAATTAAGGCCGTAATTTCAGATAAATGAATTCACTGCCTTTTAAGACTTTTTAAGGA
>NW_024692679.1:0-283 GCF_008729295.1 Plectropomus leopardus | reverse complement strand
ACGAGAAGAGACGCTCCCTCGGAGACTCGAGTCGGTCCGAGCAGCTGCAGCCTCCTCAGACGTCACCTGAGGTCTGAACATCATCCGTCACCTCTGAGGTTTGACCGGAGCTCTTTAAAAACACTCTCATGTCCTCTTCTCTCACACTGGTTTTAATGGGCTGGAGAACGAGCTCCATCTGCTGTTTATCTTCATCGGTGTCTCCAAATATTCACAGAGCATTACTGCGTGGAGACACACGGGACTTTGCACTTTCATTTGCTGATTTTGCAGAATTTTCCTC
>NW_024692678.1:0-747 GCF_008729295.1 Plectropomus leopardus | reverse complement strand
CCGGTCCGATCTTGTACTTATGAAATCAAACTGATTTACCGTTGCATGATGTGAGCATGCAGCTTATGGTTACCGTGTAGCTGCAACAAAATGCAACTGGTGGACAAAAAAAAAAGAAAAAAGTAAACAAGCAGATGTCTAATGTTTAGTGTTCTGACAAGACTTAACCCTCCATACAAGCATGATTCCGTCGAAAATTACATTTTAGTTGTGGTTAATGTAATAAACATTAATATAACTAATATAAACGGTTAATAGCTGCAATAGTTTTAACATCTTAATTTGTGCGTTTTTAAAATATTGTATATATTGTTGTAATAAGTGATCTTATTTCGCAAATAAATTACAACTACATTTTTTTAAATTTAGATTATACTATTAAATGTTTTTACGATATGACCCTCATATCTTAATTATTAACAATTGCTTTTAAATGAATATGTCAGAGTCATTAAACATTATTTACATTATGTAGATTTTACACGCACTTCTGTGTATTTTCTCGTTTTTAATTTTTCTGTTGTGCATATTGAGTTGTTAAACTTGTAGCCAATCATGATAGATAGGACGTGAACAGCTTAACACTGTAGTCACTGCACTGTGTCAGGTTATAAATGAGTCCCCTAATGCTGATTTAATTGCCACCTGTGCGTAATTCGGTCGTGCGCAAAATACGCAGAACCGCTGATTGGATTTCCCGTTTGGTCTCAGCATGTGCCCGTAATTTGACTCATATGTAACTTTTAA
>NW_024692677.1:0-494 GCF_008729295.1 Plectropomus leopardus | reverse complement strand
TGTTCTGTGGGTGCGTTATGGCTGCTTTGTGTGTGTGTGTCTGCATGTGTGTCTTCATGTGTGTACGTGTGTCTGCGTGTGTGTGGGGCTCTTGGCAGAGGTTCATAAAGGCACCTGATGGTGTTTTGTCTTGAAATTTCCGACCAAGTTGCGGACTTAACTTTCACTTTCGTCAACTTACCAACTGTAGCTTTAAAGGGATAGTTGGGGTCTTTTGACAGGAAGCTGTATGAAATCCCCATCAGCAGAATCGTGCATCAACAATAACTTTCCCCTTACTGCGTCTTGTGAGCTGAGTTCTGGCCTGGTTTTGGTGTTGATGAAATGCTATCTGGCTAGTTGGCTGGGGTCACAAATATAAAGCGTTTTGCTTCTCATTACCATATGTGTTCAAAAGAGTAATACATTTGCATCACAAAACCATTGTCCACGAAGAAGTCAGACCTCACAATCACTTGGCGTTATTTTCTCTCTCACTGTATGCAGCAGCCTGT
>NW_024692676.1:0-793 GCF_008729295.1 Plectropomus leopardus | reverse complement strand
CGATGAGATTTTTAAGCTACTGTATTTTACAATGTACTTGAGTGTAACTTGTTTAAACTATACTGACTGACATACTATGCCATGACTTTTTTTATGCTGCTTTGGACATCATACAACGCTCTGACTTTTTTATGTTATTTTGGATGACCGACTATACTAAGATTTTTTGTGATATTTTGTACAACATTGTTTACTATGAATTTTTTGTGTCATTTCTCATGATGTACTATACTATTTTGGACGCCACAATTTACTATGACTTATTTTGTTTTGTTTGGACGAAATATTATACTAGCCACTATACCACTATACCTGTACCTCTATTCTATACCACTTCAGACGCCATACTATTAGATGACTTTTTTGCGCTGTTTTTGGTCATCATACAATACTATAACTTTTTTTACGCTATTTTGGACGACTTACTATACTATGACTCTTTTATGAAATTTTGGACATCACACATTGCTATAACTTTTTTTGAGATATTTTTGAAGACATACAGTACTATGTTTGATTTTTTTCTTTCCTGTGCTATACTGTTCCTTTTTTTTTACTACTACTATACTATACTACAAACTATTATGACATACATAACTATGACTTTTTTGTGCCATTTTGGGCAACATACTATATTATGACTTTTTTATGCTGCTTTGGACATCATGTTGTACAATTAATTTTTTGTGCTATTCTGGACAATATACAATACTGTGACTTTTTTTATGCAATTTTAACAACATAGCATACTGCAACGTTTTTGTGCCATATTGGTTGACTGTTTTATTTCAAA
>NW_024692675.1:0-667 GCF_008729295.1 Plectropomus leopardus | reverse complement strand
CCCCTCTCTCTTTTTTGTCTTTTAAATATATATATATATATAATTTTTTTTTTTTTAAAACTAATTTTCAGTTTATTTTCTTGTCAGCTTTCCCTCATTTCTTGCAATTTGCAGGACATCTCTTGCCAAGTTGCTTGTTGACTTTTTAAGATTTTTTTAAAACCAACTGCTCAAATTTCAAAGGTTTAAACGCTTGTGAAAGGCGTCGGAAGGTAACACAAGAAACTGAAGTAAATCCAGGTTTCAAAGGGTTAACAGTGTATATGATGCAGAGTAAAGGTCATGGCGGAGGCTTTCACCTGGTCTCTATGTCCAGCTGCTCCTCCAGCTGACCGATCTTCGCCTCCAGGGCGGCTATGCTGGCCTTGTACTTGGATTTGACGGCTCCCTCGAGCTCCTGCAGCTTCAGTTTCAGCTCCTTGTTCTGACGGTCCAGCGTGCTGCGAGCTCCTTCCACACGCTGACAGGTGCTGCGCTCTGCCGTGAGCTCCACATTCATCTGGTCAGCCTGGAAAAAAACAAACAAAAAAAAAAAAAACAGTTGAACAAATAAATGATCTTTTTAATGGTTTATGTGAACGAACAAAAAACAAAATACACAACCATGTGAACATGATGACCTTTCAATCATATAAAAAAAAATAAAATAAAAAAATAATAGTATAAT
>NW_024692674.1:0-2065 GCF_008729295.1 Plectropomus leopardus | reverse complement strand
TTATCTTGTGAAATATGCAAAGATGGGCCCCTTAAGCCTTTTAAAAGGGGAGCATGTGGAGGGATGTTTCTGTTGATTGACAGGTAGGTCGTCCAATCAGCTGTGTTCGTTTTCAGAGCTGAGCCTCATGAAATAAAGATGAGTCACATGTCATGAGGTGAAAGGGCCGTCTTAAATAATCCTTCAGTTAATACTGCACGCACACACACACACACACACACACACACACACACACTCGGTGTGTGATGTTAATACTTTAAACCATCGTAAACGTGTCCGTAAATTGGATTTGCTTTTGTTCTTTTTGCAACAAGATTAAAATAAAAAGATTTCTCACGCTGAAGCAACTGCTGTCATTTTCATTTACACACACACACACACACACACACACTGAGAGTTAATCTCTTTCATTAGTCGCAGCTGCACTGATGCTATTTTCTTTCAAACAGACGTGAGCGCCTCAGCATCTGATCCTTGCACACTCAGCAGTCTGATGAGCACGATGGTTTATTTAAGGCAAACGCTGAAGCGCGAGCTCATTATTACTGAGTGATTATTATGAATGAAAAAGATGCAGGAAAACAGAGACGAGTTTATGGGAGAATCTGCGGAGAGACGGTGAGCGAGAGCGTCTGCAGCCTGACGCCTTCTGTGGAGAGACTAAATATAACTGAGTTTGTGATGTCACGTCATGTGCTTCAACGCTATTAATAAACATACAGTTGGCTGATGCCTCGACATATTAAACTACACAACACACACACACACACACACACACACACACAGCTGGGACCTGCTCCAGTGAGAGCAGCAGTATCACTGTGTACAATTACTCTGCTACAGGTTAAAATCTACTTGAGTGAAAGCACAGAATATGAAGTAAAGTATCCAAAATAAAAGTTCTTGTTCTGCAGAGTGACTCCTTTCAGAGGAAGTTTTTGTGAAAGAAGATAAAAAATGCAAACTTTCTTTAAACATTAGATTAAAATGTTTTCTTTAAAACATTATTGCAACTTAAACTCTAAAACCCTAGAAACGTTCTAAAAAAGATGTAGCAAGATTTAGGGTCAACTTTAATTTCATTTCTTCTCAAACCAGGTTTAAGAAAAATGACAAATAAATCTACCTTGTACCTTGAAAATCCTGGAAACATCCTAAAACCCTACAAATGTCCTAAAATCCTAAAAAACATCCTAAAATCCTTGAAACGTCCTAAAATCCTCCAAACATCCTTTAATCCTCCCAACGTCCCAAAATTCTAAAAATGTGCTAAAACCCTAGGAACGTCCAAAAATTGTAGCAATGCCCTAAAATCCTTGAAACATCCTAAAATCCTCGAAAAGTCCTGAAATCCTATAAACGTACTAAAACCTAGAAATGTCCTTAAATCTTACAAACATCCTAAAATCCTAAAAACGTCCTAAAATCCTGCAAATGTCCTAAAATCTTACAAACGTCCTAAAATCCTCCTAACATCTTAAAATCCCTGATCGTCCTCCGGAGTGTTGTGACCTCTGACCTCCGGCTGGACACAAAGAGCGTTTTTCCGGCGGTCTCGGAGGTTTGAAGAAAGTCAAACCTGATGGCTGCTGTTGAATAACTGTAATGTCTTTAAAAAAGGAGCAACATGAAAAGCTCAGGAGTGTTTGAGGGGAGCAGCTGCTGTTTGTGTTGTTTTTTTTTACCTGACTCAGCGACCTGCGAGATGTCGACTCCCTGCTCAGCGGCCATGAAGCCCAGAATAGAAAACACCACGAAACCAGCAAAGAAACTGGTTCCACTGTTAATCAGAGCCAAGACGAAGGCGTCCCTGCAGGAGAGGACAGAGAGGAGGGAAATTAGGTTTGACCACCATCACGAGAGCTAAACACCTAAAAATTTGTCAGTAATAATTAACACATTGATTCCACGTTCGTATGTTTGTTATATGTTTGTTTTCTCTGAGGGCAGCAGAGGAGGTTCGTATTTTTAAAAGCACCTCAAAACCGACCTTTTAAGTCTGGCTTTTTATTATTCTTTACCTCCTTATTGATTTAATGACTATTTATAATAATAACAACAATTA
>NW_024692673.1:0-471 GCF_008729295.1 Plectropomus leopardus | reverse complement strand
TATTATTTTTAGCACATTTTTAGGGCCATTTCTTGGTGTTTCTTTTAACTTTTTCTTTTTTTTTTGCATATTTTTAGGTAATTTTCTTTTACTAATTTCTTTCTAATGGCCATATCTTGTTAAGATGCTTGTCAGTCTATTCCCATGTTTTTAAAAAAAAAAAAAAAAAAAAAATCAAGCAAAAAATATTTTATTTGTCAGGTTTCAAATGGTTAAAAAGCTGATCTACTATTTATTACTGATCATGGAAACAGTCAAGGATGGGATCTCCTAACTGATCTACGTATATAAGCTTGTGGTGTAAAAGTGACTTGAGTGTTGGATGGACAAGCAGACAGAAGGAAAAAAAGTGTCAGACTGTCCGATGTTCATAGCAATAGTCATTGGCTTTGTCTTTGGTGCACTGCCTCGCAGATACAAGACCAGCCAAAATGTCCACATAGATCTCCCTCATCTTTTTTAGTCTTTATG
>NW_024692672.1:0-573 GCF_008729295.1 Plectropomus leopardus | reverse complement strand
AATATAACTTAAGTGTCAATTGTTTTTTCCAGTTCAAGTAAGTTAATGCCAATCTTTCCTTATTGCAGTTTAAGTTTTTGTTTCATTGCCAAAATTAACTTTCACTGTTCTAGTGCTCTGCTTTCCCTGCTCTTCAACACAGGACCACCTGGACCACCTGGACTACCTGGACCACGTGGACCAGCTGGACCAGCTGGACCAGCTGGACCAGCTGGATTTCCTGGACGTTCTGGACCTCCTGGACCTTTTGGACCTCGTGGACAACCTGGATTTCCTGGAACTTCTGGACCTGCTGCATTTTGTGGAAGAGGTTTTATATTTTTCTTGATTTTAAAAGAGCATATATACACTGTATAATATTGTATAAAATTACTTTGATCACCTGAGTCACTTTGGGGTCACTTGTTCATTGTATCCCAGGTCAGTAACAATGATAATACTACATTTTCTGAGGGTGTTTTTGTTTTCTTTTAAACTCTGTACCCATCATTTGTAAATCTTAAAATACAATTCAGTTTGAAAGGGAATATTGCCAATTACACTCATTGGGATCAGCGTACTCATCAAGATAAG
>NW_024692671.1:0-909 GCF_008729295.1 Plectropomus leopardus | reverse complement strand
GGGCAAGTTTTTTGTTTTTGCCATCACACACAGATATAAGCCATGTTTGAACTGAATGTTCTCTCTCTGCACATGTAAAACAAGGCCTGCTTCATCATATTACACACACAGACAGTCGTCAGTGTCACATTAAGTCAATTTATGGGATTCTTTATTGTTATAACACCACACAAAGCACTTGCAATATGTATCTGTTGTATCACAAATACTATACTCTGTTGCACCAATGATGTTTTCTTATTTTCTTTTCCACAGTATAATGAAATTAATTCTATGAATATATGATGATTTTTCCCAAAGAAGAATCGATACACACTGACTGTTAACCTCTGGACAAGTTTTTTTTTTTCTTACCCGATCTCTGTGTGTAGAAACTGCCATTGTTCTTGTTGTAAATGGTGTTTTCTGACAAATTGCGTTCTGGTGCTGTTGTTGTTTGACTTGGTGTACAGTTTAGACCTTCTCCAAAGTGATCTGTATAACTGGAAAACTCTGGAGACATCTGGTTATAACTGAATAAAGATTTTTTGGCAGCTGTTTGTTATCCGCTGTCACTGTGTCTTGATTTAATCACCGCTGAGTTCTAAGAACACGTTGGTCAATAACGTTTAATGGAAATACATAGGCCTACATTCAAAAGTAAAAAGTAACTCTTTTTATGCCAATGACAAGTTAGTCCCTCCATTAATGGAATATATTTAAGTAGATTTACTCAAAAACTGTATTTAAAAAGGCCTACACTTTTTAGTTTCCTCTACTTGAGTATTTATTTTTTGTGTTACTTCTTACTTCTAATTTACATTTTAGAGGCAAATATTGTACCTTTTACTCATAGCATTTATTTGACAGCTATAGATACATATTTGCCTTTTAGATTCAGATTTTACACACAAAATAGGGGATCTTTTT
>NW_024692670.1:0-302 GCF_008729295.1 Plectropomus leopardus | reverse complement strand
ATTATATTTATATAGCAATTTTCTAAACTCATTGAGTATTTCAGGTTCTTTAATATCATATATGACATCCAAACACTGCTAACCCAAGGCTACAAGATACCATCTGCTACTCAAGTAAGCATTCACAAACACTCACAGGAAGCAACATTAAGTGCAATTTTGGGTTTAATATCTTGCACATGCATACTTCCACATGTTGGCCAGAGGAGCTGGGGACACAACCATTGCTTTTCTGATTAGAGAATATACTCTACATCTAATCCACAGTTAAACAAAAACCCATCCAAAATCTGACAATTTTG
>NW_024692669.1:0-447 GCF_008729295.1 Plectropomus leopardus | reverse complement strand
ATGTATTTATTTATAAATATTTTCAAAATACATGATTTATACAGTGTAGTTTAGTATTTCTTATTTAGCAACTTTTATTTTTGTTTATTTTTGTGTCCCAAGATGTTATAATATAGCCTAGCACTCCATTTTTATTAAGTTATCTATACAATGCATTATTGTGCTTTTGCTGCTGTGAGAGGTAATTAAATTTAATTTAGTCTGAATTAAAATAAAAATTTCTGTCATGGGATCAAAAACAATGCAGTGTTATTCAACCTTTATTTGTATGGCTATGTAAAAACAAAAGCACACATTGCCTAACAGACAGATAAAAAAGCAAATTAAGAATGAAAATATACCAGAATATACAAAAACATATACAAATTTTAATTGGCCAATTAAAAAAAAGACAAAGCTAAAAAAAAAAAAAAAAGAAATGAAATGTCCATACTGTGTTAGTTTGTG
>NW_024692668.1:0-387 GCF_008729295.1 Plectropomus leopardus | reverse complement strand
CACAAGCAGACAGAAAAAAAGAATAGAGACACAAAGCACCAAACCTAGACACCCAAAACAAAATCAAGGGATCCTACCTGAAACTGATCGTGCAAATCTGCAAAAAAGGGGCATCACACTGTAATTTTCTCCAAAAATTAAGTGAAAGGTTGCCAGATGGCATCAAATAATCAAATAGTTCAAATATATTGCATCCTCTCCTCCTTAAGAGTACTGTCAATATCATCAAGCCACATAATAACATTAGGGATGTTTTTACCGTTCCACAGCATCAGCAAGCATTTCTTAGCTGGCATAAAGAAATAGTGGATAAGTTATCTTTGAGCTGATGATGGGTTGTTAAATGTCTCTGAAATATTTAAAATAAAAGTTTGTGGCTAAGGCTCA
>NW_024692667.1:0-835 GCF_008729295.1 Plectropomus leopardus | reverse complement strand
ACTGCAATAAAATAAAGTTACATGAATTACTGTTACAGTAAAGTTTAATAAAATACTGTTATAATGTCTCTGACTTTTCACACCCAAACCACGTCCAAATGACAAAAGAAGCCCCTCTTTTGGGTATGAGCTCCTCCTCGTTTTGAACAGGCCGGTCGGCGTGTCTTGTGCTAAATCCCCTCTTTCCAGGTCCATAATGTTTGAGTGATTTGGTGCCCTGCATTGTGTAGACGCCCCTCAGCCACACGCACAGAAGCAAAGCACTATCAGGCAACATAAGCGAGATAAACCATACAGCATAATATGAAACAACAGAATTTTCTATTGTCAGACGATATCTTTCACCATATTGCACAGCCCTATTACAAATGACCCAGGATTAACCAAAGTCAGTCTGAAATTATATTGTGTAGACCTGACAACTAAATTTAACTAAAACTCTGGACATTTTAGTCTTATTTTAGTCAGAGAAAACTTTCAGTCCTGTTTTAGTCAACATAAATATTCTTCAAAGATTAGTTGACAGAAATTACTTTTGTTTCTAGTTTCAGTCAAGACTAAGAAAGAGCATATTGATAAAATAAAAAATTAAAATTAAAAAAGCTTTTAAATAAGACTTCAGTGATTTAAGGCTAAAGAGCTGTTGGTTAAAGGTAGCCACAAAATCTCAGGTATAGGACTGAGAATGCAGCTTTGCAAAGAGTATTTCAGGTCTGATGTTAATTTTAGCAATACATCCAGACACAGATGAATGGAGCATACTGTATAATAGACACCCACTGTTAAACAGTCAATAACAACAGAGATAAAATTCTGTCATCCTTTCAGACACACC
>NW_024692666.1:0-426 GCF_008729295.1 Plectropomus leopardus | reverse complement strand
CAGCATGTATGAAATAGATAACATTAAATGAACCATTTAATAATTAAAATAAAAAAATAATTTGATGATCAAGTTTTTTTTTTAAATACCAAACAGTCCATTTTAATTACATTAGCTTAGCTTCACTGCCTTCATCCTAAAAAGAATGAATGAACCATTGGAGCATTATTTTTAAAAAATGACCCTTTTACCCTTTTTTTACTTTTATTTTTGTATATAGTTACAAAAATCTGCGCACTAAGAAATATGTCTACCTCCAGACAGAGCCCTTATGTCTGAAATTACATTTTTGTTATTAACATCGAGACCTGAAAAGACGAAACGACATCTAGTAGACTTTTTCAGCAAAACAAATCTACACCAAATGATAGAGGTAGCTTTAATCAGGTGAAGTTCCACACATCTTTTTATGGATATAAAGGACTC
>NW_024692665.1:0-689 GCF_008729295.1 Plectropomus leopardus | reverse complement strand
TAATCGGGGTAAATAACAGTAGTACTACTAGTAAAACTGAGTGAATATTAATATTTAATTAAGGACTAGTTATAAAACATTAAAAATGATATTTTTTTTTAGATATCCACCCATTAATAATAACAACAACAGCTATATTTTATACGCAAATATCTCCAATAAAGATAATAAAAATAAATCCATGGAGACGCTGCAGTACTTACAGGCAGACCTGGAATTCCAGGTGGACCCTGGAAGACAGAAGACATGGAGACATGAGACAGGACATCGACTGTACAGAGAAGGTTTCACGCATTGGTGATCGGGTACCTGTGGTCCAGGTGGGCCAGTGAGTCCAGGTAAGCCGTTGTTCGTGTCAAATCCTTCATAGGTACCCTGTAAGAAGAATAAATGAAGTTTTTTTTAATCCCTTTTTTTAATATTAGTGCCAAATGGTAATTTCCAAAAGCCAGTCAATCCCCCAAAACCCCCATGTTAACCCTTTAAAACCTGGATCGACATCAGTATTCTAGTGCTGAATTTAGACAACATTCACGATCATTATAACCTCTGAAAACTGGAAACTGGCAATAGTAATTAACTTATGTTTATGTGCAATTTTTTTTAACTCCATGTGCAATACTATTTTTTACTTTTAAACATTGCAATAAGACACTGTTTTGTGTTTTATTTTCACTTATTTGATGCTT
>NW_024692664.1:0-392 GCF_008729295.1 Plectropomus leopardus | reverse complement strand
TCCTTATTTTAAATCAATTTTTACATATTTATTTTGCTATTTTTGTAATATTTCCTCTTCTATATTCTACCTCTCTTTTGAGAAAATAATAATTTGACATTTCACATTACATGCTTTATTTTGTATTATTCAACCTGTCATTTTAACACCAAAATTCAAGTCAAACTTTTTCTCCTAGACATTTTCCTCAAGCTTTTAAAAAGTAATTTTCGAAATTTGTTCAATCAATTTGTGGACCATTTTTTTTACCAGGCTGCCTATTGCCTTTTTTCATGTTTTTGACAGAAATCCCATCTATTTTTTCAAGTCAAAGATTTAAATACACATAAAAGGCATCTGAAAGCTGCACAAGGAAACTGATGTCCCTCCAAGTTTCAAAGGGATTCATAATT
>NW_024692663.1:0-1574 GCF_008729295.1 Plectropomus leopardus | reverse complement strand
CCAAAGAGTTAAAAGTTCAATAAAGTTTTGAAGACTTTGAGAAAATAAATGAACAAAAGAAAGAGAGATGACATGATGAATGGAAACTGACTGTGTGGTCAACCAGAGGAACACACACACACACGCACACACACACACACACTCGCAGTGATGGTAGAAGTTTTCAGTTCCTTTACTGAAGTAAAAGTGCCAATACCAGCTTGTGAAAATACTCATAATTATTTAAAAAGAAACACATCCCAAATACACACTAAAACATACTAAACACTGGAAATTACTTCAACAAAAAATAGAAACCAACACCCCAAAACTCAATTATATAATAAAAAGTACCCCCCCAAAAAAACTCTGAGTTATTAAAAAAGAAGAAAAAAAGCATCCAAACAAAAATTATATATATAAAAAAACATAGAAACACCCCGAACTTAAAAAGACAAAAGAAAAAAACACCCCAAAAATTACATTAAAAATAAATTACATTAAAACTATAAAGCTGTATGAAAGTACAAAACTCAAGTAAAGTACAAGTACGTCAACGGTACTTGGGTACATGTACACACACACACACACACACACACACACACACACACACACACAGAGGACTGGGTCGAAGGTGGAAGAATGCATGCCTGGCGTATGAACGAGTAGAGAAAGGGATGAGTGGAAGTCTACTGTTGCAAACGTTTTTCTGGTGGGACGCCACACCGCAACACACACACACACACACACACACACACACGTGCGCGCGCACACACACACGAGGGCCAGCCAAAGGTCTGAAGTAACCACAGACTTCTGAATGTTCTAAATATAGGAGGATTGATAGGATCTGTGGAAAAGGGCAGGCTGGGGAGCACACACACACACACACACACACACACACACACACACAAACACACACACACACACACTAACACAATCAGCCTCCTACGCTCACCAAATTATTTAGCAATTGTGGAGAAGAGGAGAAAGTTGCTGACAGCTCCGATAAGCTTGTTACAGCGAATCAGCTTTTTTTTTCTCGACCGTCTGAAACAGTTTGACAGAAAAGTGAAAAATCGTGCGTCTGTGTGTCGCTGCCTGAAAGTCTGCAGCTGACGCAGGAAGAGAGAAAACAGGTTAAAGCAAATCTGCACAACTATATTCTTCTACTCCTCTCCCATCTGTTTGTACAGCTTATTAACCCTTTAACACCTGCGTCGGCATCAGTTTTCTTGTCCTGCGCCTTCTCCAAGTATCTAAACCTCTGAAACCTGAGAAAGCTGTTTTGATTTCTTTCAGAAACAGGAAAAAAATGACTATCTTGGCAAGAAATGTCCTGCAAACACAAAAAAAAAAAAAAAAAAAAAAAGGAAACTATGATCAGGAAATGATCTGAAAACTAACTATAATCAAAAAACAGGGAAATTTCCAGAAAACTATTCTTATAATTTCCTTTTGATATATATTTAAAATTATGTTACAAAAAAAAAGAAAAATTTAATTACATTGCAAATATAATTACTTTAAGGTCATTTTCTTGTTTTTGTTGTTTGTTTGCATTTTTTAAATTTTTTTTCTAGTTTTCTCCTCTG
>NW_024692662.1:0-328 GCF_008729295.1 Plectropomus leopardus | reverse complement strand
TGTTTTTCTTTCCCTTTGCACCATTTCTATGTATTTTCTATGTAATTTCTTTAATTGTTAATTGTTTTACCACCTTAAGTGTTTCAGATGGTTAAGCACACCTGCAACCACAGAGCTCGTCAGCTTACTGGTGTGTATTATGTTTAAGTATCGGTGTGGTTTCATCTTTTTAAACATTTGACCTGACGAAAATCCAAGTAGGATCGAAACGCTGTCTTAAATAAACTTGTGTGGCGTAAAGTGAGCGTGCAGGCGAGCTGCATTCATCACACAGTGAGAGTATTGTGCCACCTGCTGGTGTGTCTCTGTATGGTCTGTACCTGCGGAT
>NW_024692661.1:0-328 GCF_008729295.1 Plectropomus leopardus | reverse complement strand
TGTTTTTCTTTCCCTTTGCACCATTTCTATGTATTTTCTATGTAATTTCTTTAATTGTTAATTGTTTTACCACCTTGAGTGTTTCAGATGGTTAAGCACACCTGCAACCACAGAGCTCGTCAGCTTACTGGTGTGTATTATGTTTAAGTATCGGTGTGGTTTCATCTTTTTAAACATTTGACCTGACGAAAATCCAAGCAGGATCGAAACGCTGTCTTAAATAAACTTGTGTGGCATAAAGTGAGCGTGCAGGCG
This sequence comes from Plectropomus leopardus, assembly GCF_008729295.1. Lineage (NCBI taxonomy): Eukaryota > Metazoa > Chordata > Actinopteri > Perciformes > Serranidae > Plectropomus > Plectropomus leopardus. The sequence goes on along the minus strand of NW_024692661.1, from coordinate 73 downwards.
AGCTGCATTCATCACACAGTGAGAGCATTGTGCCACCTGCTGGTGTGTCTCTGTATGGTCTGTACCTGCGGAT
>NW_024692660.1:0-256 GCF_008729295.1 Plectropomus leopardus | reverse complement strand
AAATAAAAGACCTTGGAAAAATGTCAAGAGAAAAAAGCTACAGAAAACTATATTTAGAATTATCATTATGACATATTTAAAATTATGCAGAATTATTATAATTTTTGAGCACCTTCTCAAGTCTTGTTTACCAAGGGGGTTTTCTCTCTCTTTTCCCTTTAAAAAAAAAATTCAGATCATTTTCTTGTAGTTTTTACTAATTTCCAGCTATTTTTTGGGTCATTTCTTCTTCTGTTGCTCTCTGCCTTCCTCTTTT
>NW_024692659.1:0-766 GCF_008729295.1 Plectropomus leopardus | reverse complement strand
TATTATTTTTTATTTTTTAGTGTGTGTGTCTGGAACATAATCGGTTTCTGGTGGCGTTACGAGACAATCTACAAATGTATTAAAAAATAAAAAAATAAAAAAAAAATAAATCTGTTTTGGTGAACCTAAACTAAAGACAAACTCAAATTTAGCTCTGACCAAACAGTCCCGTCGGTCACCTTATTGGCCGGCGGCGGAGGCTCCACCCTCTGAGTCTTGAGCTCGGCGATCTCGGCCTCCAGCAGGTGGATCACCTCCTCGTAGTCCATCTCCATCCCCCTCGCCTGCTTCTGAGCCGCCTCGGCCAGCTGGATCCGAGTCCTCAGAGCACGACTCTCCTCCGCTCCCAGTTTTACTTCCTGCACAAAGGTTTGCAGAGGAAGGAGGAAGAGGAGGAGGAGGAAGAGGAGAGATTCATCATCACAGCTCAACAAGTGAACAGATTACTCAGCAGCGTATCGGCGCTGCGTTCAAGGTCTCAGAGCTCCTTGACCCCCGTTCGTCTCTGAAGGTGCTGCAGCGGTGATGTTGAATTCTTGGTGTCGGGGCGAATTAGCGTGATGAAGATTTTCGCCCAGCGGGCCTGTCAGCGCTCAGCATATTTCTGTCTTTGATAAGGTTACCGACATTTGTTAGAGGAATCATTCAGGACACCGGAGCAGTAATGTAATGTGTACCAGTTAACTCTGGCTGACCCTTTGAGACCTGGATCGACACAAGTTTTCTTGTGCTGCGCACAGACACCTTTTACATGCTGTTTAACCCT
>NW_024692658.1:0-521 GCF_008729295.1 Plectropomus leopardus | reverse complement strand
AGTAACAGCATCACCATCAGAGTCACTGGTAAGATCAGACTGAGTCAGTCACTGTGTTTACATGAACTCTAATATTCCACTGTTGTTCTGTATATTATAGATTTAATATATTTAATATTCTGAATTTCAAGCAGCTCAAATAAACAGCAGATTTCATTTAGATATTCTGAATTCGGCTGTTTCTGAATGAAGCATTTTCAGCATTAAGTTGATATTATTCACAGCGTCCATCTCGGGTGATTTACTGCAGTTTGTGAAACACGACTTCTCATCTGTCAGCTCGGTGCGTCATGCATACGTTTTACACAAACTAGTATGAAGGCTGGTGCAGAAATGCACGTCCAAAAGGAAACCCCACATTTCTGACGGAGAACCACATCTCCCGTCAAACTTTCTGAAAGACTCAGTATCAATATGTTTTTGGATCCGAGCAAACGTCACAACACCGACAGAAAACAGAGATATACCACCAAATGTGGTTTGTGTTCAGATAAAAACGTGATCCTGCAGAGTCCGGTCCT
>NW_024692657.1:0-449 GCF_008729295.1 Plectropomus leopardus | reverse complement strand
ATTACCTAAAAAAACTGCTTAAAATTAAAATACATTTGAAAAATATTTTTAAATATATTATTATGGCCATTAGAAATACAAATCTCATTGGACATTTTTATTAGCAGTTTAAAAAGTAATTTTGCAAATCCAAAAAGCAATTTGTGGTATATTTCTTGCCAAGTTGCTCTTTGCCTCTTTCCCCCACGAGTTTGAAATAAATCAAACCAGTATGAAATACTTGTGAAAGGTGTCCGATCCAGGTTTGAAAGGGTTAATCAGGACTATTTGGGCTGAGTGTAAAGTTGTGTAATGTGATTAGCACTGAAATAAATACAGATAACAGAACGAAGCTCTACTCTGTCAGTCTGAACAGATCATCACAAACCTGCGTAAGAGATTTAAATAATCAGACTTTAAATGAAAAAAAATAACAGAGTTCGACTTAAAACAGCGACATCTGTGTGCAT
>NW_024692656.1:0-829 GCF_008729295.1 Plectropomus leopardus | reverse complement strand
AGCAATTTTGAAGTTTCTGTTGTTTGTTATAGTGATTGTGCAAAAGTAAGTGAACCCCCGGCTGCATTGGTAAAGTAGAGCAGGTAACAGTCTCAGGTGACACACATTGATGTGCGAAATCATTTAAGCTAACCGATGACATGAGACATCCTTGGGAAAGGGTTTGGCCATCATTAAAAGAGAGAGGAAACCAACCAAACCATTATAGTCCCATACAGATCAACAATGCTGAGAGGAAAGGAAATATCTAGAATCTCCTGCCATCAGTCGGAGTTGAAACTGGGATGAAAATGAATTACTCAACAAGACAATGACCCGAAGCATTCCAGCAAAACTACAAAGGAATGGCTTCAGAAAGAGAGGATTCATACTCTGGATTGGCCCAGTCAAAGTCCGGACTTGAATCCAATTGAAATGTTGTGGCGAGACCTGAAGAAGTTGGTACATGTGATATGTCCCTCCAACCTCTCAACTGGCTGAGTTCTGTGAGGAGAAGTGGGCAAAAATCCACAAAAGCAGATGTGAGAGACTGGTTAGTGGTCACAATTATGGTTGAAGTAATGGCTGCAAAAGGAGAAGCCACAAGCTACTAACCAAAAGGGTTCATATACTTTTGCGCACGTTTAATCTTCAGTTTTTGTGAAATAAACAACTTTTGTTGAATTAAGAAATGAAAACACATCTCTTTTTGTGTGTGTGCCCATTATTTGTAAGGTGTACTTTACATATTGGGATCTGAATGTATGTTTAATAAGGTTGTCTTAATGTTTTTTTACAAAAACAGTGACCATGCCTGGAGAGTTCCCAAACTTTCGAGCAGCACTGTACA
>NW_024692655.1:0-794 GCF_008729295.1 Plectropomus leopardus | reverse complement strand
TCTCTGACTGGGTGGTGGGCGTGTCTTAACCAGTGGGGTTTCATTCATAAATACTTTTAGCTTTAAAAATCCACATTAAAGTGTTCACAGAAGAGTTTCATGTTATTGGCTTTGCCCCTCCACCCCTGCATGGACCCGGCCAGCTGAGTAGGTGAGTGTGTACCTCCGCTTCATGCCTGCTCGCCTTTTGTGGGTTTGTGTGTATGTGTGTGTGTGTGTGCAGTTTATTCAGATCGTGAGCTACCTTTCTCCGTCGGTGTCACCGGACTGATGAAAATCATAGGCGCCTGTGAAATATCAAGATGGCATATTTATTAAGCTCTGCTGTGCCGCGCTGCTCGGAGTGCGGCTGCTTTTCATCCATTTTTAAACTTTACTATCGACTTCATTTCATCACGTAATGTGATGCGATTTTGTCTTCTTGCAAAAGATCTTATCAGCCCCAAACCTCCAGAAGAAACCAGCCAGAGACGAGGCTGTAGGGGAGGAAATATTGCAGCACCGAGCAATAAGATGCTTTCATTTTGTGCAATAATGTCTTATTTTAAACAGGTTATTATACTGTCCAACATCGGCCACTCCAATTCTTTGTTGATCTGTGGAGGTATTGTGGTAATAATCTTTGGACGAAATACAATAGGAGGAGCGAGAACGATGTACAGTATGATGCCAGTAATGCAGCTGGCATAGATAGACGGAAATTTTGTTAAGCATGACGGGATATGCCACTGCTGGGACACCCGTGTCTTACCATCTGCGCTGTCAGGCAATCAATAGAGCAGTCTTCAAGCTTT
>NW_024692654.1:0-821 GCF_008729295.1 Plectropomus leopardus | reverse complement strand
GCACTGTCGGTAGGATGATATCAGATCTGAACTGTTGCATGGCATCACTTTGCTGAAATGTTTCCTTTTGCCTAAATAGCTTCAGCCTTAAAGCTGGAACGATGTGAATAAATTGGATGGACTTTTTTTATATAAGAGATTACAATCACATTTTAATGCATTTATCTCACTCACTGGCTTTTTCTCTCTCTGTCTCTCTGCAGAGTGCTCAGTTCTACAAGGTCACCACGGAGAACTACCATAAAGCTGCAGACCAAGTGAACGCCAAGTTCAGGTGAGTTTAAAGGCAGACAATCCAAAGTAAGTCAAAGGCTTTAACACGCATACCAGCAGTTGAAGTTTAACCTATTCTCCACATTTACCTTAAGATCTTTCACTGTTGCTTTATTGTCATTTAAAACCTTTTTTGCCATGCATAGTACGTGTTTATTTTATTATCTCGGGTAGGCTGTCCAAAAGTATGCATTCATTTAAGATTAGAAGTCTGTGTGGATTAGTGAGTACACTATTGAATTATGCTCGCCTCATTCTAACCGACGTCTTTCAATCAGAATCACATTAGCCTGTCCCATTAGCGGATGTTGATGATGTGGTTCACTGACAAGCCTGATTGCATGTTGCTGATGGCTGACAGGACTTTTCTTGTGCTCCACTTTCTTTGTTCATAGAATATCATTTATTCTTTGACTCAATCTTCAACAAGTCCAGGGTCAAACAGGATAATCAAATAATGTGTAGCAGTTTAATAACATGGACACAGTTTCTTACATCAAGGCATAAAATGTGAGATAACCTCTGTGCTGCAGAAAATAAGTCCACAA
>NW_024692653.1:0-329 GCF_008729295.1 Plectropomus leopardus | reverse complement strand
TCTATCAACTGTAGCACAGTCCTCACAAATCTCTTATAGTTTGATAGACACAACACAACACCTCAAGCATTTCCCGCGGTCCTTTCGTTAAAAACCATTTGTCCAGGTTTGACATGATCACATGGCATTTTGAAACCCATCTTGAACTGCCGAAACTGAAAGTGACGAAACGTTTGGAAACAGTTCGATCTTCTATGCTGAAATTGCCATAATAATAACAATAATAATAATAATACATTTGATTTATATAGTGCCTTTCAAGAACTCAAGGTCGCTTTACAAAAAAAAAAAAAAAAAGGTCTATCTCTAGCCATTGGTAAATAGTAGAC
>NW_024692652.1:0-1725 GCF_008729295.1 Plectropomus leopardus | reverse complement strand
CCTAACTAAAAATGTAAGTTAACAGATAAGCTGGTAAAAAAAAAGCACATTAGCAATTAAAAGTATGTAAATGCAAGTAAATAAGTGAATAACATAAACGTATTTATTTACTAATGCTATTGTTCAGTAGGAAATTAAATTATAAATAGGCCTATTATAATAACAGATTTTTATAGAAATATGCTAAATAATAAAACTGAATAGTTTTGTTTTATTAAAACACACCAGACATTTATTTTGTGGCCTCTGAGCGAAGGTTAAAGTGACTTTGTTGATAATGTTGACTAAACAAAACTTTTGTGCCCTTCAGAATAAAAGCTTTTCTGCAGGATACAGGAAACTGTAAGAGGGGTTTTATGTATTTATAGTGCTTTATTTATATATTCACCCTCTGTAGGCGTCTTCAGGTCCATCTGATGCTCGGATTTTCTCAGAATACTGTAGTAATCTGTGTCGGCGGAGCAAAGTGACCGAGCCGTCTCATTGGCTACGCCCTGAGCCTCCATCATGGCCTGGAACTTTGACAGAGCGGCTCCACCAATCACAGCCTCAGAAATCTGCCGTCTGCCGTCAGGAAGGTCGGAGGCCAAGTCGGTCATCTGCAGCAACAGGCCGCCTACACATACGGCAACGATGCAATTTATTTTCATGACAGTTCGAACCAAAACAATATTATTTTTGTGAGAAAAACTATTAAATAATATATTATCTTTTTTCCAATTATATATATTTTTAATTTGTATACAAAATGTAAATTTGGTGGTTTTGGTCCCTTTAATTCAGAATTATAGTTTTTAATCAATTACCAATAACGAAAAGTGCTAAAACTGTAATTTACCAGAAACTAACAAAAATTTACTTCACACCTTCACTGAATAAAAGGAAAAGTTGTTACTTTTATTATTATTGTTATTTATTAATATATGGCCAAGATCAGAGTATTTCAATACTGGCTATCTTCCTAGAACAAAGAGAAAAAAATCAATCCTAATTTCCATTTTTAAAAAAATTGTTAATAATTCCAGATATTACATGGAAATGATTCTTATTTGGATTATTTTAATTATTAACATTTTCAGTTTTATTTATTTCTTGTGAAAATATTCAATATTGCTTTTAAGCATTTTAGTCTAAATTGGTGGTGGCACTGTTATCAGTGTTTTACGTTTCCCTTTTATACATAATTTTAATTTATTGATATCAATATTTTTATTCTATTTCATATCCTCCTCCTGGCATGTTTTGAATGAAGTTTAAGGAATTATTAAAAAAGAGAGAAATTATCAATCGTAAATGTTAAATGCTTTCTAATCTAGAAGATGTAAAAGTAATAAGAAAGTTTTAATTTTTTGTACAGAATTTGGTTTGAATTATTCAGAGGTAATAATACCAGACATTAGTTGAGACCATGGAGTGCAAAAATCTAAAGATGAATTAATTTATTATTATTATTGTTGTTATTGTTGTTGTTGTTATTTTACTATGTATTTTATTTATGATTGATTTCTTCATATGCAGTCTATGGTTGAGACTGGTAGCTCCAGTAATGCTTGATGTGTCCCAGCTTCTTTGAACTAGCCTTCGGCTCTGCGTTTGTCCCGGGAATCGTCTTGTTTCCGGGTGTCGTGAGCGGCTCACCTGTGGACGCACCTGTCTTAAATGGACTGAAATCTGAACGGAGTTTGGTGCAGCGTCTCGCCGTTAGCTTCTAACAGGTAGGCTAAC
>NW_024692651.1:0-926 GCF_008729295.1 Plectropomus leopardus | reverse complement strand
TAATGATATAAAAGGGAAAGACAACTTTACCGATAGGGCATATTTCATTACAAAAAAACTCTTTTAGATGTGAGAAAGCCTTTTGAAGTTTTAAGTTATTTTTTGCCACACACACTATTACAGAGAAGCAGACCCAATAAAATTCATATATCTCAGTCTCCCTCTGACAATACTCATTAAATGTATTGTATTATATGTATTAAAAAGAGAAAAATAAAAAATTCAACACATAAAATAGAGCAAATTACAATATAGGGATAAAATATTATATGTATAAAATTCAAAATACAATAATATACAATTGTGGTAAAAAGATGAACATAGTATGCATAAACATTTGTTTTTGAGGAGGAAAAAATTAAAATACAGCCCTGGTCCTTGATAACGCCTGGGCCCTCATTTGGTGTGCAGAACTAGTTCCCCGTGGAAGGTATAAAGATGACATTTATCTTAGAGGGATGGATGCCTTTACATCTTTTCATTATTGGGTTAAAATGCATCAAAAACAACTGCCCAGCGAGGTAAGTAAACTTCAGTCCATTTCAATTGCCTCTGGGTTGCCTTCACAGAGTCTCTGGTCCTGGATTCTGGTTCCTGCTGGCCTGGAAAGACATGCAGCAAGCATGGGGTGTTACTGCTAAAATAACTGGTCTCTTCTAACTAACTGCGTACTCACTCCACTGAATAATACCTTCAAGTTGAAGCAGAGGGCCGTGATGAGCAGCGTCATACCCAGCAGGATGACAACGAGTCTGATCATCAGCTCGGTTATAGGAGCTGAAACAGACGAAATCATCACAACTCATCATTTTTATAAATCCTCTGACAGGAATTGTAACCACATGGTTGACATTTTTGCAAACCAAATTGTTTTACTAAAAATTATGCATTTAAGTATTTGATTATTCTGCAGTTCTAGTCAATTT
>NW_024692650.1:0-582 GCF_008729295.1 Plectropomus leopardus | reverse complement strand
GCTCCTCCGGTCCGTACCCCTCCCAATCCACGAGGTACTGGAGCCCCCTCCCACGGTGGCGAGAGCGTAACAGGCGGTGCACCGTGTAGGCAGGAGTCCCATCAATGATGCGGGGAGGAGGAGGTGGCCGGGACGCCGGTTGTAGGGGGCTCTTTCTGAATGGCTTGAGTCGGGAGACGTGAAAGGTGGGGTGGACCCGCATGGTTCGGGGCAGCCGTAGTGGGACCGCCACCGGGTTGATCACCTTGTAGATGGGGAACGGACCGACGAACTTGGGAGCCAATTTCTTTGAGTCCTCTCTCAGGGGAAGGTCCCGGGTCGACAGCCAAACCTTCTGCCCCACTTGGTAGGCGGGGGCTTGGGAACGGCAACGGTTGGCAGCTGCAGCGTACCGTTCTGCGGACCCCAGCAGTGCGGATCTGGCCTGGGTCCAAGTCCGATGACAGCGACGGATGAAGGCCTCAGCTGAAGTCTCTCTCTCTTGGTCTGGGAACAGGGGGGATTGAAACCCATAAGCACACTGGAATGGGGACAGGCCAGTGGCAGAGCTGGTGAGAGTGTTGTGAGCGTACTCTACCCACA
>NW_024692649.1:0-401 GCF_008729295.1 Plectropomus leopardus | reverse complement strand
TAAATATATTTTCCCTTTTTTCTCAAGACAATTTCGCTAGTTTTTTTAAAAAAAATTTAATTTCTTGCAGTGTCTTGAACATTTCTCACCAGGTTTCTCGTCGCCTTTTTTCCGTGTTTTTTTAAGAGATTAAATTGGGTTTAAAGTTTTAAATACTTGTGAAAGTTTGACTGAAAGCAGCAGAACAGTGACGTTTCTCCAGGTTTTACGGGGTTAAATGACCGTTTCCTCCGTGTTCGTCCTCAGCGCACCAGTACAAGCTGGCAGTGGAGCGATACGAGTGGAACAAGCTGCAGAGCGTCAAATCCATCGTTCCCATGATCCACCTCTCCTGGAACATGGCGAGGAACATCAAAGTGTCCGACCACCGGCTCTTTGAGATGATCAAGTGAGGACGATTC
>NW_024692648.1:0-350 GCF_008729295.1 Plectropomus leopardus | reverse complement strand
TTATTATTTTTAATGTTTATTCACACAAGAAGTGCCACTAATTTTATTTTTGGTCTTTGATGTAAAATGTGGTGAAGTACGTTTTGGATATTTTCGGTGCATTGGAACAGCGTTCCCACGGTCATGAAAAACCAGGAAAAGTCATGGAATTTCACAATCACATTTTCCAGGCCTGGATTAGTGGTGGAAATAATTTTAAAAACATTGACAATTTTGTTAAAGTCATGAAATTTAGCTTTGTAAAAATAAATTGTCGCAGTAATCTTTAATGAATATCGCTCCACGTGATGAAGAAAACTGCAAATTTATTTCTGAAGCTGCAGCCGTAACAACGCTATAAAATGTGTCAA
>NW_024692647.1:0-321 GCF_008729295.1 Plectropomus leopardus | reverse complement strand
TAAAGTGCATTGTACAGACATACACTTCGTTTTAAAACAATTATAAAATTATCATTTTTAAAACTTATTCTCATCAAACTTATTATTTTCAAACTTAAAACAAATAAAAAGAAAAGAACATAAAAAACTTATACAGACATTAAATTGTATGAGGAGATTGTTTTTATTACATACATATATTTTTCTGATTTTTTGAGAAGTCTTAATAGCTTTCTTGTTTGTTGTTACCTTAGAAACAGAGTCATAGAGATACTGTAGTTCAACATGAACCAATTGGATGTTGGGAGTAATCTGAAGCACTCTGGCTTTGTGGAGGTCATG
>NW_024692646.1:0-776 GCF_008729295.1 Plectropomus leopardus | reverse complement strand
TCTAGATCACTTTCTTCCTTTCTTTTTGGTAAAAATATTTTTTCTTTCATTTTTAAGACTAATTTACAGACACTTTTCTCATACTTTTTACTAATGCCTTGCAGATTTTTGGGCCATTTCCTCTTTTGTTCATTTCTTTCTTCCCACTTTTTTGAAAGAAATTAAGCCAATTTGCTCGACTTTGAAAGGGTTAGTGGGACATCTTAGTGTCTTCATTATGAACCAAACTGTTGGACAGATGGACGAACAGAAAGTGACTAATATTGCCATGATTGTGTCCTGCCAATAGCAGGGAAAATATTAATATCTGCATTGTTTATTTTCAGCTCCTCACAGGGAAGGCTCCTAAAAATAGAATTTGGCAGCCTGACATCTGTCTAATCGCTGGAGTCGTGGGAATTCCCGCACCAAAGCAAACAGACCAGGGGCCAGAAACATTTGTGAACTATCGAGAAACATTGTTATGTCAGGTACTTAACGGAAGATTGAAGGGGAATACCAGAGTTTAAATCCAAATAAACAATCAAACTGAGAACATTTCTGATAATCACAGTTTTATGATTTTAATTCTTAGCTCCGGCAGGGAGAAATCTGTCAAAAACCACCGACATCGACTCCTTCAACATGCTTAACTCCATTGTTTTATTGTAGGCGTGTTCCTGTCCGTACAGAGAGCTAATGGCTGCAGAGGTCAGTCTGAGGGGAGTCTTCCTGGTGGTGCTGACTCCCCTCAGTCTGTGTATTTCTTCATAATCTCCAATATGCTCACAATAATT
>NW_024692645.1:0-585 GCF_008729295.1 Plectropomus leopardus | reverse complement strand
TTATTAGATTGTACAGTGTGGCTTAGTTTTAAAGGTCCTGTATGCAACATCCATCCCTCCGTCCTGCCATCCCTTCATCCATCCATTTGTCCATGAATCCATCCACCCATCCATCCAGCCATTTGTTCATCTGTCCACTAATCCATCCGTCCGTCCATCCATCCATTTGTCCAGCCATTCATCCATCCGTGCATCCTTCCATGCGTCCATCCATCTGTCTATCCATTCCTTCCGTCCATCCATCCATCCATCCATCCATCTATCCATTTTAATCCACTTTACCAGGCTCAGGTCACAGAGACAACAGGCTGAGCAAAGTACTCCAGTTGTCCCTCTCCCCAGCAACACTTCCCAGCTCCTCCTGAGGGACCCTGAGACGTTCTCAGGCCAGATGAGACATATAGTCCCTCCAGTGTGTTCAGTGCCTGAACCACCTCTACTGGCCCGTTTCGACATGAAGGAGCAGCAGCTCTACTCCGGGCTCCGCCTGGACGTCTGAGCGCCTCACCGTATCTCCAAAGCCTCCTGCAGACTGCGCAATTTCTGCAATCTTACAAGTTCAGTGCCAGCTCCACAGTGCCACAC
>NW_024692644.1:0-305 GCF_008729295.1 Plectropomus leopardus | reverse complement strand
ACTTTTAATGACCAGCAGACACCCTGCACATTTTTTTTTTAATTCTTTCTATTTTCATTTATTTATTTTAATTTATTCCTTCTTAGCAATTACTTTCCACAACAAATATATATTATTGTATTTTGTGGCATTTTATCTTCTGCACTATTTTCTTTTTTTTTTTTTTTTTTACTTGTGAGTTTTACTTTTTATACATAACTAAAGATGTGAGGTTTCCATTGCCAGCAGCTGCTCCTCTGTAATTGTTTGAAACTACCGATGTCTGACCTTAAAAAGCTTTTGTTTTGTGTGACCTCCTCTTGTAA
>NW_024692643.1:0-327 GCF_008729295.1 Plectropomus leopardus | reverse complement strand
ACATATCTTTTTTTTAATCTTCATCTTATATTATTATTATTATTGTTTTCTTTTTAAATATATTATTATTGTTGTTATGGCTATTGCTTTTGTCATTATCATTTTATTTTACTTATTGATCTGTTTTTATGTTTTTTTAATTGTTTATTTCTTTTACTATTTAAATACATATTACTGTGATTCTGCATCCTAAAAATGTTGGCTCCAGCTGCTGGAACGCACTGTAGTTGTTTTCATGTGAGGACGAATGTACACACTGCAGAAGGGTGTCTGACCCGGGACGTCTGTGTGGCAATAATAAAAAATGCTGTAATCTGAGTGCTTTCC
>NW_024692642.1:0-218 GCF_008729295.1 Plectropomus leopardus | reverse complement strand
GGGAGCAACATCACACTCCTCTGTTTTATATACATCACTGAATTCAAGTTTGACGCTGCTCACTATCTGAACGTCTTGGTCCTGTGTGGTCAATGAAGATGGCAAATCAAAGATCTCCTCTGAGCATTTTACTCCATCTTGACAATCTTTCAATTGTCTAACTGTATCCATAATGTTACACATGAAATCATTTCTCTGGTGTTCACTCTGAAAGTACA
>NW_024692641.1:0-2082 GCF_008729295.1 Plectropomus leopardus | reverse complement strand
TATTATTACTTTTTTATATAGCTCCTTTAAAAACTTGCAATTTAAAGCAGAAAAGGGATACTGAAAAGTCCCATTGAACACAAACAAGACAAATCTAGGGTAGAATTAGGATGAAATTAAAATCAGAGGACAAACAGTGCAAGATGTAAAATGTTAATATAAAATAATAGATAAAAAAACTAAAAGGGAATCTTTAAAAAAAAAAAGAAATTGACCAAAAATAACAACAGAATCAATAAAAGCAATAAAACCACAAATAAAAGGGAATGAAATAAATTAAAACATAAATTAAAAAGGTAAAAGAAATAAAAGACATCACATAAAAGCAAGTCAATTCATTTTTTCTGTTGCTTCTTCCCTCTGATTTTCTCATCCTTCCTTTACCCTTCACTTTCTGATCGGCTCATCCGTCTTTCTTTCTGTCCTCCGTCAGATCATCCGTAAGGTGGACAAGCAGACGGCGCTGCTGGACGCCGACGACCCCGTCTCCCAGCTCCACAAGTGTGCCTTCTACCTGAAGGACACAGAACGCATGTACCTGTGCCTTTCCCAAGAAAGGATCATCCAGTTTCAAGTGAGCGTCTCGCACTTTTTACATCTTTTCATTTGTGCACGTCAGTCCCGAGCGGAGGTCACTTCAGAATCAGAGCTGAAGAATCTCACAGATGATTGAGGCCGATCGCTTCTGAGACAGAAAGTGATCTCTGAACCTTTCCAGCGGACTGAATTGGAATTGGCACTGAGCTCAAAGTTTCACATACTGTTTGTCGTTATTATATTTTATACCCTTTAAAGCCTCGATGGACAGCAGTTTTTTTGGTGCTGCGTTCAAACGTCTTTCAAAAGCATTTAAATCTATGCAAGTTGAGCAAATTGGTTTCATTTCTGAAGGAATTCATGAAGGAAAAGGTCATGAGTTTGGCAAAAAAATACCTAAAAGAGGGAGAGAGAGAGGAAGAAAATTAATAGATCATCATCAGAAATCTAAGGGAAAAGGCTAGAAACTGTAAATGTTATAAATTTCAAAATAATTCCATATTTATATTTACATATTTTTTCTGAATTGAAAAAAAATGTAATCTTAAGCACCTTTTTCCCAGGTCTTTCCTTATTTTTTTTTTTTTACTTTATTTTATGTTTCTTTAATTATTTTATGTTATTTATTTGTTTATTTTTATTGTTAATTTTCCAGTAATTTCCTTGCAACTTTTTTTTTCCTATTTTCAGCTAATTTTGTGGTAATTTCTTATTTAGAAATCAAACCAAATTGCTCAGATTTCAAAGGGTTAACACAGGATGCCTTTTTTATTATAACAGCCGTATAGAGAAAAAAAGGACACTTGACTGCAGTCTGGAGTCTGATTGGGTTGGATTGTTGGTGGTTATCTTTTCGGCCCCTGATGTGCATTAATGTCTTCCTCCTCCTCCTCCTCCTTCTCCTCCTCCTCCTCCTCCTGCAGGCCACTCCATGCCCAAAGGAACCAAACAAGGAGATGATCAATGACGGCGCCTCCTGGACAATCATCAGCACAGACAAGGCTGAATACACTTTCTACGAGGGCATGGGCCCTGTCCACTCGCCTGTCACCCCCGTGCCTGTGGTCGAGAGCTTACAGGTACACGCCGCCGAGACGCAGTGAAGCTTTAGCCGTCTTTATATTATTATTTTAGGTGTTAGATTTTTAACTTCATGTCATCACAGCTGGAGACTATTATGCACTTCCTCATACTTTGCACTTTTATTGCTTTTCAATTTAAAAGTTTGTTACACCTCTTTTATATGAAATCATGTCCTCAATTTTATTTATTTATTTATTCGATCTGCTTATATGAGTTTAATTCTACACTTTATTTAATTGTTTATGAAATTGTATTTTTGTACTTGCACCAACATCTGTTCATGTGCACCGTGCTGTTTAATTTTTGTGTTCTAACGTTCTTAATATTCTTAATTTTGGGTATGTCATGAGGTGGGCAGGTGAGGGGCTACATGGGTTTTTCATATTTTATTTTTTTTCTATAAATATTTTAATCTGGGAAGCACTTATGATTGAAAAGTGCCGTATGTATATAACAATTGTT
>NW_024692640.1:0-690 GCF_008729295.1 Plectropomus leopardus | reverse complement strand
TTTCATTATTTATGCATTTATTTATTTATTCCCATATTTTTTTAGAATTTATTTATTTATTCGTTCATTTAATGATACTCGTGTTTTTTTGTCCTCAACAAAAACACAAGCATAACATAAAAATACAAAAACAAAGCATAAAACAATATGGCTCTGCTTTTAATAAAATTATGTTAAAATATGGGGGGAATTAATCCCAAAACTAAATTGTTTACTTCGTGGGGACCAGAGTTTTGCCCCCCATATTTGTGGTAGGACTTGATTTTTATTTTAGGGATGGGATCAGGGGTGCAGCGTTTATGGGAAAATTTGGGTAAATCTCTTGAGAATTTGTGTGAATTTATGCAAAATTCACCTAAAAGTGACAAAAGTTTTTGAACTTACTCTCAGTAACAACTTCCTCCTCTTCAACGATCTCAATGGCTTCGTCGAATTCCCCGATCTCAATCTGCACCGGGTTGGCTCCCACCTCGGGCTCCTGGGGGATGGCAGAGGTCAGAGGTCAGACGGAGAGCAGCTTTATGAGTCACATGCAGAGAATTTAAAGAGTTTTCTGGAGTACAGAGAGCGAAGAGAGTGTGTGACCAGAAGAGAAAATCTGAGCTCCTCCTGTCTGATCCCTTAACCCTTTAAAACCAGGATCGACATCACTTTGCTTGAGCTACATTGAGACACCTTTCACAAGTATTT
>NW_024692639.1:0-203 GCF_008729295.1 Plectropomus leopardus | reverse complement strand
TTATTGTGTTGACTGTAGATAAGTGAAGTGAAGCTCTCTGATCTGCTGACAGCTGATCATGTAACCACCTACTTCTGAATCCAAACATCCAGAGGGGAAGTTGTTGGTTTTTTTTTTTTCTAAATTAGCCACAAACTATTTCCAGTTGCTGCCAAATCCCACCATGAGCCCGAAGACGTTGTTTGCGTTTTGCATCGAGATGC
>NW_024692638.1:0-348 GCF_008729295.1 Plectropomus leopardus | reverse complement strand
ATTATTTGAAAGCTCTTGTGAGTACTGCAGTTGGGGAAAAGCTGCACTGCTCTTTATTGTCCAATTCTAAAGAAAATGCGTTGCCTCAGTCTGTACATGGCCCCAAATAAATACATAAGTACTTAAATATGTTACACACCACACCATAACTGCACCAGATGCAACCATTTTTATACACACAGTGCCTTCAAAAATGCAAGTTCCCGGGCCTGGTGAGACTAAAGTCCAACCATAATGTCTCGATTTTCAGGCTAGGGGTCTGTATCTGAGACCAGATGAGAGCAGTGTTAAAATGGGTTGAGGGGGTGTCAGAGGTCATGTGCTCTGTGTGAAATGGCTTTGCTTTTG
>NW_024692637.1:0-295 GCF_008729295.1 Plectropomus leopardus | reverse complement strand
AAAAAAATTGCAGAAAATAAGAAAACAAAAAAAGGTCGGGTAAAAACAAACACACAAAAAACAGGAAAATTACCTCAAGAAAGTAAAAGAAAGTCCTTATTCTGTAAAATAATTTCAAATCTAAGAGAAATATATATATATAATTTTTTTTTTACATTTTCCCTTGTTTTCTTTTAAATAATATCTACTATTCCATTACAGCTCATTTTAAGGAGTTTTTTTTTATCAACTTTTACAATTTTTTTGCAGTTTGCAGAACATTACCTGCCACGTTGCTCATCATGTTTTTCCCTTG
>NW_024692636.1:0-662 GCF_008729295.1 Plectropomus leopardus | reverse complement strand
CAGACAGTGCCCTGACTGAGGGGACCAAAGGCAAAGAGTGAAGGGTGGATGAGTTCACTTCCAGGAAATGGACCTCGATGCCAAATACTGCATAGACATGCCCCAGACAGTGCCCTGACTGAGGGGAACAATGGTAAAGAGTGAGGGTGGATGAGTTCACTTCCAGGAAAAGGACCTCCAGGCGGTATGTACCACTGACACAAGCCCCAGACAGTGCCCTGACTGCGGGGACCAAATGGTAAAGAGTGAAGGGTGGATGAGTTCACTTCCAGGAAAAGGACCTCCATGCGGTAAGTACTACACACACTTCCCCCAGACAGTGCCCTGACTGAGGGGACCAAAGGCAAAGAGTGGAGGGTGGATGAGTTAACTTCCAGGAATTGGACCTCCATGTGGTACGTATCAAGGACAAATGCCTCAGACGGCTGTCTGAGACTAAGGCCTCATCACCACAGCCCATTTTTTTTCTTTTTCATGTTATTTATTCTCTCTTTTCAATTCTTTATTTTTTCCAGATATTATTTTGTCTTTCTTTTTATTCAAACATTTTTTTTACATACACTTCCACAAACACATACATACTTTTATTTTACAAGGCACTACTTTCTGACACATCAATTGTTTTGGCATTTAACATGCGGCGGGATTTTGGGGGAGTTGCA
>NW_024692635.1:0-462 GCF_008729295.1 Plectropomus leopardus | reverse complement strand
AACTAAAATGTTTCAGTGGTCTTTATTTATGAATTTTTAAATTTTATTTTTCATGTTTAACTTGATTTGTTTTTATATAAATATTTGAACATTGACAAAATATATATTTTCAAATTCAGCTTTGTAAATTGCAAATCAAAAAATCTGACATTTTAGTTTGAAAGAGTTGAGTTCAGAACAAATAGATGCAGACGCATGGTTTTCAAAGAAAAATACTTAAACGTTGTGAATTCACTGGTGACTAATTTTTAAATACTTACATATGTCTCTTATTGGCCCTCATAACCTTGAACAGCCCTTTTGTCATGAGAAAAATGCTGAAGCTGGGACCAGCCCAGTATCTGCCACAGTTACAATGTCTTTTAGTGAGAGGGGTGGTGTGTCGCGCCATGAACAGAAAACGGCAGAACAGCAACAAATGGTGAGAGAGAAAGAAAACTGACAGGAGTGCTGGCAACATGT
>NW_024692634.1:0-893 GCF_008729295.1 Plectropomus leopardus | reverse complement strand
TTTTAAAATATACCTGCATTTAATTGTGTTTTTCATCTAATATTCTTATTTAATTCTTATTTTTACAATTCTTGCATTTATAATCACTTGTACATCCTATTTTGGGGAAATATTCGTATATATTTCCACTGTGGTTATGTAGTATGATGCACACAGTAATACATAGTTGCATTTAGCAGCCAAGTCACATTTTTTACTTCTTATTTTCCCTTTTTCTTATAATTTCTCTATGCATATAGCTTATATAAGAACAGTTGTTATGTAACCCACTTTTCCCACATGGATCAATTAAGTATTTCCAATGCGATTCTGATTTTGAAATCACCACACCTGCCATCCAACTATGTTTTACAACACTGTATAAAGCAAAATATGTTTCTATCTTTCTGTCTATGCAGTTGGGTGGGTTTCGAGCAGCAGAACATGACCGGTGAGATGTTCATGCTGGAGAAGGGAGAGTATCCCCGCTGGGACACCTGGTCCAACAGTTACAGGTGTGACCGCATGATGTCGGTCAGGCCCGTCAAAATGGTAAGTTGGGACCAGGCTGTGGGATACTTTCTATTGTGTCCATTGCAGCTGCAAGTGCTGATTTTTTTCAGTGCTGTCTGGCTATATTTGCACCTCTCATCCATCCTCTATTGGTACGAGAGAAAGTGCTTTTTATGGATGCAGTTATATGTGTATTTATAGGCTCATTCCACTTCCAGTATTTTTGGATTAAAGCTTTTTTAACTGACATTTTTGGTGTCACTATGTTCCAATATGACAACATTCAGACTGAAAGACAAACACAAGTATTCAGTGTTTTCCCCCCAGAGGTTTAGCCCTGGCTTCTAAAACAACATTTCTGTTCGAAATCATAACCACACAACAATATTGCAATCATGCAT
>NW_024692633.1:0-923 GCF_008729295.1 Plectropomus leopardus | reverse complement strand
GCTCTGGGAGTCTATTGCCTCAAAACCTCCACCTCAAGCTTCTGTCAGTGACCTGCAGCTGCCGCCTCCATCTGCAGATCCTGGCGGACCGCTTCAAAACAATCTTAATCTAAAGCGTCTGCCATTTACCTGCAGCTGTCGCCTCCAACTGCAGATTGTGGCAGACTGCGTTTACAAAACCTCACCATAGCCTCTGTCATTAACCTGCAGCTGCCGCCTCCACCTGCAGATTCTGGCAGACCGCTGCCATAAAACTCCACCTATAGCCTCTGTCATTAACCTGCAGGTGCCGCCTCCACCGGCAGATTCTGACAGACCGCTGCCATAAATCTTCACCTACGGCCTCTGTCATCAAACTGCAGCTGCCGCCTCCACCTGCAGATTCTGGCAGACGGCTGCCAAAAACCACCACCTAAAGTCTCTGTCAATAACCTGCAGGTGCTGCCTCCACCTACAGATTCTGGCAGACCGCTACCAAAAAACTCCACCTACAGCCCAGCTGCTGCCTCCACCTGCAGTCAGACCGCTTAAAAACAACCTCCATCTAAAGTGTCAGTCATTAACCTGCAGCTGTCGTCTCCAACTGCAAAATATGGCAGACCACTTTTACAAAACCTTACCTACAGCCTCTGTCAGTAACCTCCAGCTTCCGACTCCCCTTGCAGATTCTGGCAGATGGCTGTCTCAAAACCTTCACCTGACCCTAACCCTCAAAACCTCGAGCTTCAGCCTCTGTCAGTAATGTGCAGCTGCCGCCTCCAGCTGCACATTCTGGCAGACCGCTACTAAGAAACTCCACAGACTCTGTCAGAAACCTGCAGCTTATTCCTCCAACTGTAGGTTCTGGCAGTCTGTTACCCCAACATCTCAAACTACAGCCTCTGTCAGTGACCTGCAGCTGCTGCTTCCACATGCAGATTCTG
>NW_024692632.1:0-783 GCF_008729295.1 Plectropomus leopardus | reverse complement strand
CCCCATTGCAAATTAGGTTTATTGGCAACATTTACAAACTTTCAGCAGTTTGCAATATTCAAATCAAACAAGAACAATTTAAAAGAGCTCAACATAATTAATATTAAAGAGGTTTCTTCAAATTCCACACAAACTGCCACTTTTTACCGACGACTGCAGCCTCTCAGTCACTCAGGCCCCGAACACAGTCCGCCGTAAGAGCACACATTTACGAGTCAGTGTTGTCTCAAGCGCACCTGATGCACCTGATCAAAGGCTTCGATAGTTGCACGAGGTGTGCTCGAGTCACAGCACATCCAACACCTCGACAGGCTCGGGGTTTGTTGACGGTCACGAGTGCATATCAGAAACGTGGCTAAGTCGAGAGACTTGTCCCAAAAGTTGAGAGAAGAGAGTACTGCCTCACACAAACAAGGAAACGGATACAAAAAGCAGCAAAGGCACTGCATGTTCACCGAGATCGTGCCGGAGGCAGAGTTTGGACGTTCAAAGTTAAGGAACTCTGGCTGACGTTATTAACCGTAGCCACCAGGTTCTTGAGGGGGCAGGTGCACTGTAAGACGCATACTAAACACCGAAGGTCTCCGTGCCCAAACTCAAGACGCAAACCAGGACTGACCCAGAGGCACCAGAAAAGTCCGCTCCATTACGCTCAAACCATCCAAATACCACAGCGGTTTTAGGATTCTGCTCTGGGAGTGATGAAACAACAGTGGAACTTTTCAGGCCTGTGGATCAGCGGTTTGTGTGGAGGAGGGACAATGAAGCACACGCTGTGAAGAA
>NW_024692631.1:0-742 GCF_008729295.1 Plectropomus leopardus | reverse complement strand
CCAAATGATTGTTGCTTGCAAACTGTAGATACATTTGAAAATTCAACAGGGCTCTCCAGGCCTTTCAATTTGTCTCAACAGTTAAGATGAGAGAAATTGACCTCATGTCGAAAACTGCAGTTTGCATGTTAAAAAACAGCCCTCAGATATTTTGCACCACTTGTCTGGAATAATTTAGACTGAAACCTGACACACTGATAACGATGTGGCAACTACAAATTTTGGTTAGAGTTTCTACTGATTTTTAGGTATGACTGTTTCACCAAATATGCTTGTATTTTTTCAAATGTATGCTCAGGGTATTTCAGAATATATTTACAATTTTCTATGCTGATGTCTACATAAATATATATCTTACAAATATTTAAACATAATAAACATAATATCATTAAATATCTTTTCCTTTTCATATATATATCAAGGGTATGTTAGCATATCTGTTTAAAGCGTTATTATTTTATTCTATTCTATCTTTCATTAAGATTATTAATGTTATTTAATTAAATTTTTACTATATAGATCTGATTTTAATGTGACTTCATGATTAAATAAAGTATAAAGACACTGGGTGAGATAACAGTGAATGGAATTAATAAATAAATGAATGCATATTTTATTATTATGTCATGCAAACAGTTGTGCCCAGCTTGCATGGGCTTACAAAACAAAATCTAAACAGCCCAGGGCCAGAGTCTAACAGATATATCTTCAGACATAAAAAAGACAGAAAAATAGAGCAAAG
>NW_024692630.1:0-2863 GCF_008729295.1 Plectropomus leopardus | reverse complement strand
CTAGTTTTTTGATAAATTATCAAGAAAATTGTAAAAGTTAAGCACGGCCTCCCGGTGGTTCGTTTGTGACATCATTCCTCTGATTTTCTGTTTTTTATTTGTGACAGATCGCAGTTGACGGTCAGCTGGTGGCCAATGAGCTCGCTCCGCCAGAGAAACCCAAAGTGAGCGTGACGGTGCAGCAGAGCCGCCGCAGCAGGATGACGCAGAGGTGATGACCATTTTTAACATTTACCGTTTGTTAAATGTACGCTCAGAGCGTTGAGTTTAACCTCGTCGGTCTGGTCCTCGTGTTGACGTTGTCGTGTCCTCGATCAGGAAACCTCAGGATGGCGGTGACGCTGGTCCGGAGGGCGGCGCCGTGTCGTGGCAGAGAGTCACTCTGATCCTGGAGCTGCTGCAGCGCAAGAAGAAGCTGAGGAGAGCCCAGACGCTGGTGCCCGTCCTCTTCTCGCTGCTCGCCAGGTACAAAAAAATCTCAAAAAACTCTGAAAAAAACCCGAAAATTAAAGGGAATGAAATTTGCCAAAATGTTTTCTTTAAAAGTTACACAAAAAAAATCCAAGACAAAAAACACACCAAATATTGTCTTTAAAAGTGTACAAGAAAAAAAACTGTTTTCTTCAAAAATTGCAAAAACATTTTTTAAGAAAAAGACGATCCATAAAATATTTTCTTTAAAGTTTGGCTGTAAAATAAATACAAAATACAAGATGTCTCTTCCATGTTTGCCCCCTCCTTCATATATATAAAGAACAATCCCTAAAATATATTTAAGTACTCTGTTAATCCTGTCCTAAATTCCTTATATATATATATATATATATATATATATACATATATTTATATCCAGTAAAGGTTTTGTATAGTGATGAAACTGATTAGGAGTATCTATGGTCGATTTAGAGACTCTGTGGTCTTAAAACTGCCTGAAGGTCCTGGAAAAGTCCTTGAACAGTCTTGGTGACCTGATGTCTGGTGTGTCTGCGTCCTCAGGAGTCTCGAGTCGAGTCCCGGTGATCACACCAACATGGAGTACACCAAACAGCTGCTGCTCAGCTGTCTGCTCAACGTCTGCAGCAAGCTGTCTCCTGACGGAGGACCCGTGGCGCCCGGTAGGTCTCAGCGGGACGACCGGCCCACCACAGAAGAAGAAAACAAACATTGCACGTTACAGATTACTGACTGAGCCTCTGTCCTCTGCAGACGTCCTGGATGAAGACAAGTTCAGCGTGGAGCTGGTGGTTCAGTGCATCAGATCGTCCGACATGCCGCAGACTCACCATCACGCTCTGCTGCTGCTGGGCGCCGCCGCCACCATCTTCCCCGTGAGTAAACAAACAAACAAACATCTCCTCCGTGTGGGATTAAAAACAGCAGAACCAAACAGACAAGTTTTATAATGAACTCCCTGTGATAATCTGAGTGAACAACATGTGATAATACGAGCATAACATAATCTGAACCAACACCCTTTAATCACAGCTAATTTAATATGATAATCAGAGCAAACATCATACAATAATCTGATGATAATCCAAGTAAACATCATGTAATAATCTGATGAGAATCCAAGTAAACATCATGTAATAATCTGATGATAATCCAAGTAAACATCATGCGAGAATCTAAGCAGACTCGTGATAATCTGAGCAAACATAATGTGGATTAAAAGGATTAAAGGATAAAGGAAACTGTAGATTTAACATTCGAAATATGCCAATAACCCCCCCCCATGCCCCATTACTCCTTGTCATATTTCTGAGTGAACATAATATAATAATCTGAGCAAACATCATGTAATAATCTGATGATAATCCAAGTTAACATCATGTAATAATCTTAGCAAACATCATGTTATAATGTAATAATAACCTTAACAAACATCATGAGATAATCTAAGCAAACATCAAATAATAATCTGTGCTAACATCCTGGGATAATCTGATTATAATTTTAGTGAACACCATATGATAATCCGATCATAACCTTGCAAACATTGTGAATCTCAGCAAATGTGTGATAATCCCAATGAGCATCATGTGATAATCTTACAGAAAATCGTGTGATAATCTGAACAAACATCCTGCGTTAATCTGAGAAAACATCCTGTGATTATCTGAGCAAACATCCTGTGTTAATCTCATATAAATAAACATCCTGTCATAATCTGAGTAAACATGCTGTGATAATCTGCCCTGGGTCCGACCCTCCAGGAGAAAGTCCTGCACAACATCATGCCCATCTTCACCTTCATGGGCGCCAACATCATGCGTCTGGACGACGTCTACAGCTTCAGAGTCATCGACAAGACGCTGCAGATGGTCATACCTGCTCTCATCCAGGTGAGACCAACAGATTAAGGATTACATCCCATAATTCTCCGTAAAGAGTGGAAAATGAAGAATATGCACAACAATATGTATAATAATACAAAAACATGCCTTGTTGTTCTCCTCTTCCTCCTCTTCAGGCCCACCAGCTGTCTGACGGCTCCTCTTCGTCTCAAATGGTTGCCGTGGTTACGAGAATCATGCACGTGTTTGCGGACGCTCTCCCTCACGTGCCCGACCACCGCCGACTCCCTGTGCTCCATCAGCTGGTGACCACGCTGGGCCCCGCCCGCTTCCTTTGGGTCCTGATGCTCCTGCTGTTCAAGCTGCATGCCACGCAGACCGCCAGCTCCGTCAGCGAGAAGGTGAGTGGCTGCAAGGCATTGTGGGAGCGGTAGTCTGAGATGGTACTGTCCAGGACTACACATAAAAACTGAGATTTCCATAGCACAGCAACCATCTCAGAAAATATCAGTTATTCTATTACATTTTATTTTATTATATTGTTTAACTGTGACATAATTATTATC
>NW_024692629.1:0-820 GCF_008729295.1 Plectropomus leopardus | reverse complement strand
TGCAAAAATTGATCTTTTTTTTCTATCAACTTAAGTTTTCATTATTTCACACTACTGCTGTGAATATTTGAATATTCACACAATAAGAATCTGAATTCTGTCACACTGAAGCAGGATGAACTCCCCATTAAGAAACTGGACCGTGCTGGCTGGCCTGTGTACTGTAATAATGGGCCCAGTTGGCACATGTATACTAAGCATTGTCTCCTGCCAGTGCCCGGGCAGAGAGGGGGGGGCCAGGGCACGTGCTAATGAAATGCTAACAGGCTGTGATGAGCTGCGGAGCTCGCCTGGCCTGCTGGCAACCCGCCATGTCAACTAGAGTCACCTAGAGTTCAGCTGCCACCAAGGCTGAAGAAAAAAAGGAGTTGGAGTGGCGGTAAACCACCTCCAGACAGAGAGAAATGATTATGAGCTCTCGTACAACTACCAAGAGAAGAGAGATTAAAGATTTAAAGGTTAAGGATTTAGCCCCTCCGACGCTCAGCTGAACAAAAGGAAACCTTTCATATCACATCTGAGACAAGCGTGTCCCCTGAGCTTCTCCGAGTTATCATGTTCGAGGCAGCAGCTGTGTGAAGGTTCAAATCAAGCTCACACCCTCACGCTGTAAAAGCAGCAAACAGAAACACAGAGGATACATCAGTCATTACGTGCGGTAAGAGCTTATCCTCCCTGCCATGGTACATGCAGCTCTGTCTTTCGGTAAAAAAGCCTCCTGAATGCCAACTTCACCAGGCTTACCAGGGTTTTTCATGGATAGAGGAATTTCTGGCATCCCCCAAAGAAGTTTTAGTCAGCGCCAAAGGCAAACTACCAG
>NW_024692628.1:0-889 GCF_008729295.1 Plectropomus leopardus | reverse complement strand
GCGTTGCAGACAGAAACTGCTTTAAAGAGCGGCATCAGTAATGCAGCATGCAAAAATTTGGAAAAAAAATGTTTGGACTTTTTTTTTTTTTGAAGAAATGTATATAGTTTTTAAATATGGAGCACTGAAACTGACAAAATCAAACATAAATAAATGTGTCAATAAATAAATGAAAATGTCAAAAATGTTTTATTTATGTTGTATTTATTTAATTTTCCATTTAATGTATTAATGTATTCATTTTTATATTTATTTGATCATTTATTTATGCATTATTTTCCACGTTGTGTAAAAAATCCTATTTATTGAATGTCCCAATTTATAATCCATTTTACATATTTATTTAATTTTAAATGTATTTATTTATTTGTGTAATTATTTTCCTCCCTCTACATTTATTTCCTCAAACATATTAACCTCCTTTTTCCTTTTCTTCATGCATTTCCACCTCATTACACAAATGAGGGGGGCTGGCACATTTTTCACACAATACATTCAGGTGGACCAAAAATGGTCAAAAATAACTCGGAGCTCATCGTTTTAATGACAGACTTGAAACATTTTTACACTTATTAGTTAACACAGCATCTCTTTGTTTACATAATGAAAAAAATAAGAGCCACACTGAAACAGTTAAACTTCGTTGTTTGTGCATGTTTACTGTTGTTTTGCACCATTTACGTTGACACAGCGCAGGTGTGTTTGATGTTGTGTTGTGCTGAATACAGCAGTGGAGGACAGGAAGCTGTTCATCGGGATGATCTCCAAGAAATGTAACGAGAACGACATCCGACTCATGTTCTCACCGTACGGACAGATAGAGGAGTGCCGGATACTAAGAGGACCTGACGGACTCAGCCGGGGTGAGACCTTAAACACACACACACAC
>NW_024692627.1:0-361 GCF_008729295.1 Plectropomus leopardus | reverse complement strand
ATAATTCTATAACATGATTAAAATCTGTAATTATGATAATAATAAATGTAGTTTTTTTCCCCTAGCTTTTTCTTTTTTTTCTCTAGATATTTTTCCCCTAATTTTTTAAAAATTTTATAAATCTTTTTTTAAATATAATTTCCAGAACATTTCTTTCAGAGTTGCTCATGTCGTTGTTCCCTCCATGTTTCTAAAAGAAACCACGGTTGGCTCACTGTTCAAAGGCTGAACTTGAAATGAACACAAAGTGTTTTTATTTCGATCTGATTATTTATTGCTCTTTTTTTCCGTCAGATGACCACAGCCGGGTGCGGCTCTCGCCGCAGGCCGACAAAGACGGGAAGACGAGCGATTACATCAA
>NW_024692626.1:0-530 GCF_008729295.1 Plectropomus leopardus | reverse complement strand
GTACATATGCTTTATATTTATAATGTGTAACATACCTGGGCGATTTCCTGTGTAATATTTTAACTCTTTCTGTTCAATAATAGTTATTCATACCCATGCTTTGCAGCAAAAAAAGCGTGTATTACAGTTATCTTACAAAACTATCAACCATGGACATATAGTAAATGTATAAATGAAAGGTTTATTCAGTATTTATAAATTGTATTTTATTTTATCCTTTTTTTTTAAAAAAAAAAAAATCTAATTTGAATTTTTGTCATGTTTTTATCCTTATTTTTTCCTCAGTCATTTTTTCTCTTCTGACTCTTGAGTTGCTGTAACTTGTGAGCTTCGCTGGTGTGGGATTTACAAAGTCTTATTTTATGAACAACTTAAGTAGATTTGCTAAAATATTAAGAGGTAATTGTCAGTAGTATTGTTATTGATGATGTTTTTTTTAACATATTTTTTTTTTTCTTAGGTGGCTTTGCATTTCTGCCATTCCTATGGCTGGTCAATGTAGTTTGGTTCTTCAAGGAGGCATTTGTAAA
>NW_024692625.1:0-845 GCF_008729295.1 Plectropomus leopardus | reverse complement strand
AGAAAGTCTCACTGTTTGGCTGTGGACAACCACGTGCGCAAAGGACGCGTTTGACACATCCAGACTATAATATTTCCGGTCCTTGACTGGGTTTATGTGCTGACTGATGAACCAACTCTGGATGGGCTGCATGCGCAACAGATTGAGTGGGATCACTGCTGATGATGCCACCATCATTCCTAGCATCACCATGCACTGGCACACTTGGACCGTGTGACTCTGGCACAAGACGCGAGCTGTCTTTTGAATACCCAACCATCTGTCTCCAGACAGATGCACTCACATTGACCGGGAATTCGAGCCCCAGAAAAGTTGTCACTGTCTTGGGAGTGAGGCAAATTTTCATCCAGTTAATTGGAAAACCCAGCTTTTGTAGATCATCTGTCACTGCTTTGGTGTGCATAATGGCCAGGCTCTCTGACTCTGCTGCTATGAGCGCATTGTCGAGATCACAATAAATCCTTATCCCTCGCTTGCAGAGAGGGGCCAGTGTGGTGTTCACGCACACTGTGAAAGTCCAAGGGCTCAGAGAAAGGCTGAAGTGGAGGACACAAAACTCTTATGCTTTGCCCTGAAAGGCAAACCTCAGATATTTCCTGTGTCTTTCCACAATGGGGATGTGAAAGAACGGGTCTTCCAGATCCACCAGTGTGAATTAATCCCCCTGTCTGATTGCTTTGAATAAACAGCGTTGTGTCAACATGAGCAACAGCATTTTCCTCAATGATCCTAACATCCAAAATTGTCCGTTTTGATCCATCTTTCTTTGGGATGAGGAAATATCGGTGATAATAGCCTAAGATACGCTCTCCCTCTCTCACTGGGCGTATGGCCCCTTTCTCTAG
>NW_024692624.1:0-574 GCF_008729295.1 Plectropomus leopardus | reverse complement strand
TGGAGAAGCTGGTAAATCAAATAGGATCCTTCAGTGTCTGATGAAAGAGAGGCTGACAAATCTGAAGAGATACGGCACACGAACACAAGTGAGTGACAGCTGAACACGTGTCCAAAGACCCAGGACTTTGAGCACATTGGGGCTGTAGTACTCAAGTCTGGTCTTGGTCTCAAAAATGATTTTTCTTGGAGTTGTCCCAGTTTTGTGGGTGCGCTGCCTCGAATTGGACTTATCACTATGTCAAGAGTGTTTTGACTCCAGCTTGTCTTGGTCTCCTGGTCTCCTAACTTAGACTCATCTGGGAAGTACAAAAAGCATCAGCTCCATAGATGTAATCTATTACACTCTATTACAGTATTTATTCTGTTGCACTGTGTTTGTTTGCAATCTACGTAACTCCTGACCTGAATATAGACGTTGTATGTAGTCGGTCATTGACTCGTCATATATATTTATATATTCACCTACATGTATGTGCATGTTAGAGAAATATTTCTACTGATCTCTCTGTCTGCAGCTTTACTTGTTTTGATCTGTTTGTGTCGTCCTGTAAACTGTTTAATAAAGCTGATGT
>NW_024692623.1:0-649 GCF_008729295.1 Plectropomus leopardus | reverse complement strand
GAACAACTCTTTCTACAGCAAAGTAGAGGTGGACCGGCTGCTTTCCACAGTGCCTGGCATATTCAAAAAGCAGGCCGAGACTATTTCCTGTATGTTTCACAGTCTAGGTCTGCAACGTTAGTATCAGTGGTAGATACAAGATTCAGAAGATGGCACATACACTTGTGATGCCGTGGGAGTTGATATTCAAGGCCTGTGTCATCACTCAAAATAGCAGCAACTTCTTAAAACTCCACCTCTTCATCATCATGATCTTCTGGAGAATTCTCATCCTGTGCAGAATAATTCTTCTGTGCTGAGGCATGTTCTTCACTTTTGCCATAAACCTGACACACCTTAAGGAAGTTTGAGCCATTGACTGTTGTTGTCATGATCATCTTTTCCCTGATCTGATACTCTGAATGTATTTCTTCTAATGCTGCAACAAGAACATCAAATGTGTGAGGGCCTTTCATGTGTGGAGGAGGAATTCAGTTTCCTGCAGCTCTCTATGCAGTCTGTGTAATGCTGTAGCTTGTTGGTGTGAATGCACTGTTGGAAAAAAAAGCTGAGAAAAACACATTTGTATCAAAAGGAACTGGCATTTTTGCAAATTAACAGACTAATGAGCTGAAGAAAACTGCCTTGAACAAAGGTAAACTTGTGGTTT
>NW_024692622.1:0-441 GCF_008729295.1 Plectropomus leopardus | reverse complement strand
AAAATTTGTGATTTTAAATTTTGAGCTTTACAAGTAAAACTGACTTGACTAAATGACCCATCAGGTAATTGCAAAATAATCCACATATTATGCGTTAATGCCCTGAAGCAAAAATGTCAAGAAGCAGGATACTTGTTTACCTCACAGTGAGATCAAGAAGAAAGGACAAACCAGAAAACAAAGAGAGGGATTTATGACAGTATTGCAAAGAGGTCGGGATAAAGGAATGGATGGAGAGATTGAGAAGGGAGAGATTATTTGAGTAGGTTGGCCTCGTCTGGATTATGGACCAGCCATCTGCCACTGTGGGATTATAAATCCTACAAAGAGACAGACAGAGAATGAGAGGAAGATGTATATTCCATGTAAAGCTCATGTTAACTTTTACACAGTGAGGCTAAGATGACACAAACTCACGTATCAAGAAGTGACACATCTTTG
>NW_024692621.1:0-608 GCF_008729295.1 Plectropomus leopardus | reverse complement strand
GTTGAGCAAACAAAATGACATTATAGGTATCTTGACACCTTTTTATCCCTTTTCACCCTTGTATCTGTATGTCAGTAAATAAATATAACTCCATATATTAATGTGTTTGTCAGCTGCATAGCTCTGTGGAAATATCACAGACTACGGTTCGGGAGACCCGGGTTCGAATCCTGGCTCTCCCAGGGCTATACAGTGAGAGCCCTTGAGCAAGGCTCCTAATGACAGACCCTTCCTAGAGCCTGTTGTCCTGCTATGCAGAGGATGTGGTGCTCGCACAGTCGAACCAGTCAACTACTGGCTGCACGAATCGCCCACAATACAGGGCCGGTACCCCAACATGACCGGGACTACTGGTGCAGATGGTGACCGACGGCGACGAACGAATTGCCCACACCAAATTAACGGGCCCCCTGGTACTTCCCAACATGACCGGGCTACCAGACAACGACAATGCATGATAAATGCATAATGAATGGTGATGGATGAATGATGGATGATTGATGGATAAATGATGAATGGATGAATGAATGGATTGATGAATGAATGCGGATGAATGTGAACTTTTTAAACTTTGAATGGTTTAAAAATTTAAGAATTTTATATTATTT
>NW_024692620.1:0-424 GCF_008729295.1 Plectropomus leopardus | reverse complement strand
GTAACGTAATTTTAAACATATAATGAAGAGAATTATAAATACAGTTTTCTGGACATTTTTTAATATGAATTTTTAACATCTGATATTCCCCAGGCTAATTTTCCAATAATTTCCTCATCACCTTTCACTAATTATTTTGTAGTTTGCAGTACAGTTTGCCAAGTTGCTCATAATGTTTTTTCACATTTTTGAAAGAAATCAAATTTTGTTAAATTTTACAATTAGATATTGAACAGAAATTAAGACTAATAGTTATATTTACCTACATTTTTCAAGGCAATCGATTTCCTAATTTTTAAAAAAATGAAATTCCGTTGTCAGATTTTACAGTGCAGCTGGACAGAAAACAGGCACAGCACACACAACACACTGCTGTCCCATGAAAGCTCATTAAGGATAAATCCATTTTATTACAACTTGGGTC
>NW_024692619.1:0-1507 GCF_008729295.1 Plectropomus leopardus | reverse complement strand
TCAGACCTGATCAATATTTACACAGCCTGCTCTGATATTTACGATCAGTTATAATATAACATATACTTTACCTGAGTGTCTGCTGCCTGAGGCTTACTGAGGGTTTGGCTGATGGGTTTATTGAGTTGACAATAACAACAACAGCAACAATAAAAACAATAATAATGATAAGATAAATAAAAAAAAAGAAGGAACAGAGAAAGTTGTTTCACCTCCATTTCATTCTCAAATTTCTATTTCAAAAAATTACATTTTCCCGATTCAGAGACCACAATATTAGTAATAATGATAATAATAATAAACCAATCTACCCTCCAAACTACAGTAATACATACAATAATAATGATTATAACAAAGATTATGATAATGATATTAGTAATAATGATAAAATGATAATAATAAATAATTGATAAAATGTTTTAGCTGTTGTGACTCTGCGACATTGTTTCCAAATCACCTTCTGAATCTAAAACTTCAGTTCATTTCCTCTGTCAGTTTTGTGAGAAAAGACAGATCAGATCTATAATTTGGGAGCGATCATAAACAGAAGCAGGCGAGGTCTCGTCCTCATGACCTGAAATGTCCTCATGAAGAAAACAAAACAATGGGGGAAAATCTTTTGCATTTTTTATTTCTTTGGGCAATATTAACAAAAATCAGCATTGTTCTTTCAGCAGAGCCCATAGTTTTTAAAATATACAGTATGCCTCTATGGTAAAACAAAGAAAGAAAGAAAGTCAAAATCACAAATCCTGTACTGTTATAACGCCCGTAATATGTTTATATACCAACATATATACATTTGTTACCATGGAATCAGTAATGTTACCAGTACTAGTATTATTTGCTTGGATTTAATATAGATGTTTACCATTGCAGTGCTTTTAAAAACATATCGGAAATGGTAAAAAAAAAAATCAAATATATGATGCAATAAAAAGGTAAAATCAGTTACTTTCAAAGCACATACAGACGAATCCAACAATACAGCATTACAGGAAACACATGCTGGCCATGAAAAACTAAATTTCTCACCTACATCCAAAATACATAAGAATATCATGGTGTCTGTGCATGTGAAGGGAGCTCTCTGTATGTTACGGTTAACAGTGATGCAGCACTTAAAATACATTAAATATACATAAAATACTAAATGATTTAAAACATTTTTTTGAAAATTGCAAGAGATGCAAAATGATAAAATAAAATGAAGAAAATGATAATTTAAAATCATATAAAAACCGTTTTAGAATAAGTATGAGGTCATTAGTGGGCAGAGGAGGCAGCCGCTAATGACTGCATACATTTGAAGTACAGATTTTGCACATTTCTTAGATTTGTCTTCAATCATTAACTGTATTCTGTTTTTTATG
Source organism: Plectropomus leopardus (assembly GCF_008729295.1). NCBI lineage: Eukaryota > Metazoa > Chordata > Actinopteri > Perciformes > Serranidae > Plectropomus > Plectropomus leopardus. Next base: position 134 of record NW_024692619.1, on the reverse strand, counting down.
ATGTTTTCAGGTGCAGCTGTGGAGCCGTCTGTCACAACAGTAGAGGAAGAGAAGGACCACTCACGGCTGCAGTGCATCGTTCGAGGTGCTTCTCCAAAACCTAAAGTGGAGTGGAAAAACAGAGCAGGAAACGT
>NW_024692618.1:0-963 GCF_008729295.1 Plectropomus leopardus | reverse complement strand
GGCAAAGAAAACCACTTATAAGGGGAAGACGGTTACTTTCGCACACGACCTTCCTACTGAGGTGAATAGCAAACATAAAGAGTACAGAGACATTAAAAAAACTCCTTAAAAAAAAGCAGATCCACTTCTAAACACCGTACCCGGCAAAGATGAGGATTCACTAGGAAAATGGGCCGCGCCTCTATAACAACGCAGCAGAAGCAGCTCAGGACATGAGAAAGAGAGGCTATGCCACGCCCCACCGAAAACAGCTGATGCAGGCTGGGAACAGAGACTTGCTCAGGACACACACTGGACGAGAACACCGGACCACGCTGGACAGGCCCGTGAGAGGCTGTCTTCTAAACAGGATGAAGAGCCCAGCACTTCTGCTGCAGCAAGACAGCAGCTACCCAGGCAAGGGCGGGGTCACGGACGAGAACGGCAACAGACACACACTGTACCACGTGGCAAATCAAGATCAAGGTCAAGGTCCAGTCATGCCCATAGTTTGTCAAGAGGCTGACCCTTGGCCTCAAAAATTGCATAATGTAACTTCCCGTCTGTATGTTTTGCTTGCTTTTGTGTGTTGTGCAAATTTTACGGTCCTTGTCCCTGTCCTTATTCTGCTGTCTGTAAAACGAATTGCCCCTTAGGGATAATAAAGTGTACCTTGACCTTGACCTTGACCTTGATAATGCTGCACATTTTCAGACAGTCTGTTCCAGATGACATTCATAGTGTTGTACTTAGAAAAGTACAACACTATGTTACCGTATTCTGAGGCACCAGGAAGTACTGTTTTTAGTTTAAACACGCATGGGCATACAGTGCAAAAGGAGTTGTATAATAAGTCATCATTTTGACGGACATGAAATGCCACTCCCACTATCATAATATGGTAATGAGCCCAGAATGATAAATATATACTGTGAAGATGCTGCTCAGAAGCACAAAGGCCAAGGAGCCCCATCACTTCAGATG
>NW_024692617.1:0-688 GCF_008729295.1 Plectropomus leopardus | reverse complement strand
GTGTGTGTGTGTGTGTGTGTGTTTACTATGTGCACGATTCACACACACTGTATGTGATGGGAATTATGTTTTATTCTGACAGTTAACTTGTGACCCAAGTGAATGCAGGGCACTTCACGCAGGCCGGTTTTATTTTGAAGGTTCGGACCGGAAAGGTCTGTGGTGGCCTCGCGCGAGTCCAGGCAGCTTCTCCTCTCAGCTCAGAGAACCGCAGAGAAGATGGCGGCGCTACGAGTCGTGGTGCTATCGGGGAGTGGGAGAGCCCTCCTCAGCACACCGAAAACTATCAAGACCCCCGTGGTAGGTCGACAAATGAGTATCATATATATAATTTAGGGCAGAGTTTATTTATATCTAAATTTTGACGAGAAGGTGCTTCTGTTTGGAGTCCTAGCACCGAGCTAACGTTAGCCTGGCTGCTGTCAGCGGGGTGAGGCAAGGTCACTCGTGTTCATATACATTTTTAGGATACCAGCAACGACTGTGAAAGTAATTATTTTGTTATTTTGTCTGTTTTGAGACGTAGAAGTCGTCCAGGCGTCAATAACAGCGACATCCAATGCCTCAGGTCTGAAAAACTGTGGTAGCCATCGGGATGTGGCTCAAGCTAGCCGGTTAGCTAATTCATGAAGTCGTGTCAACCACCCGGCAAACGTGCAGAATCACTCAAATTTAACAAACACGTAGG
>NW_024692616.1:0-852 GCF_008729295.1 Plectropomus leopardus | reverse complement strand
CTATACCCTAAAAAGACAACAACATATAAAAAGTTTTCATAGATGTGACTACATCGCCTCTCTGGAAAAATTAGTTCCCTCTCTTGTGAAAATTAGTCAGTTGTACATCAGGAGTGTCTGCTTTGTGTTTCATACTGCCATTTGTCATAAATATCATGTCACAAATTCTCATTTACAAAGAGAAAAACAAAACTGAAGTCTGTTTGGGATTATACTGACTGAAGACAAACACCATTCCCGCCTCCTGATGCTTCTTATTTGTGCAGCATGAAAGCAGGTTGGACCAATTCAACAACTGCGCTATGGGTGCAGGGATAAATAAATGCACCACATATTCTTCTTTTATTCTGGAAAGAAAAAAACATTAATTGTGTTTGTATTAACATGAAAAACATTTTCTCTGTATCTCTATAGTCCTTTAAAATATGATTTAGCAGGGAAAATGATGCATTTTTTTGTTTGTGTTCAGAGACTGGCAGAGAGTTGTGTAACTGTCATCTGCAAATTATTGTTAAATTCCCAACCCCTACCATAACAGGTCCACCTAAAAGAGTGATTCTGAAGTCAAGTATTTGTCTGTTTTGAATTTTGTTAAGTAATCATTCAAATGTTAAAATTGGATTAAAATTTTTCAACAAGTCTGACATGGATGTAGATGTGACAGTAGCCATTTTCACACAGAGATTCCCACTTTATGCAGCTTTTATGGTTTACACAGAACCAACAAATGTGGCATTATGCTGCTCCAATGTGTGATAAAAGACAGAATGCCAGCATCACAAAAGCAAAGGAGGCATGACAGCTGTGACGTTTAACACAACAGTGTCGGCCTCTGGTCTGACATATAACATG
>NW_024692615.1:0-650 GCF_008729295.1 Plectropomus leopardus | reverse complement strand
CTTGAGGACATTTTGTCAAATTTGGCACAAACGTCCACCTGGACTCAGAGACGAACAGATTAGAATTTGGTCGTCGAAGTTCATGTTTTTAGCCATAAATCAAGAATTTATACGCTAATTACGACCAGTTTCAGATTGAGGCCCATCACTTACGCACAGTACCAACCGTCTTTGCAGACTGCCGAAAGACGACAACGCAACTGAGCTCAACAAGAACATCAGGGAGGCCGGTTTGTGTGGCCCCTATCACCATGTAAGCATGTTTGGTACCATGAGGTCTGAATCAGGTCTTCTAACTAAACATTAAAACTAACAACCATTTCTTTTCCCGAATTTCAGCTTTTGAGTGAGATCAGGGCCATAGTGACCAATCCCAATGCTCCGTTAAGCCTTCACAGACAGAAACCTTCGGCTGTTGGTTTGGAGCTGGCCGAGTTTCAGACTCTCCTCCCCACACTGGAGGTTTGGGCCCAGCAGCTCCACCTGCTCAAGGTAGACATTGAATTTTGAATTTTAGCATGTTTTTAAGTTTTGGGACATTTCTCGGATTTCAGGATGTTTCTGGGATATGGGATGTTTCTCTGATTTTAGGACATTTCTTAGAATTTAGGACATTTCTAGGATTTTAAGGCCATTTCTGGGATTTTAGG
>NW_024692614.1:0-863 GCF_008729295.1 Plectropomus leopardus | reverse complement strand
CTCTCTGTCTCTGTCTCTGTCTCTCTCTCTCTCTCTCTGTCTCTCTGCCTCTGTCTCTGTCTGTCTCTCTGTCTCTGTCTCTCTGTCAGAGTGTGAAGGTTTTGTCCTACCTGGAGCCTCAGAATCCAGAATATCTTCAGTTTGTTGAAACTTTGAAGAACGACGCAAAGAAAATGTTCAACTTCACCATCAAAGACTCTCTGGTACAAACACATACACACGGTCATATGTCGTCCTTTATGATGTCCCTCACATGTCCAATGGGGGACAGTTGTGGACCGCAGCAGGTCAGTCTAGTCCCTGACCTCTGTTATGAAGCCATGCTGCTGAGACACCTGCACAATGTGTCTCACTGTCTTGCTTGGAGACGCAGGGACATCCCTGAAAGAGACTCTGGATGGCAGCATATGTTGCCCCAAAACGTGTATGGAGCTTTCAGCATTCACACGTCTACTTACCCATGATGCCATGGGGCACCAACAAAAAATATTATCAGCAAAATGTTTTAAAGAAAACAAAATCCCCCAAACATTTGAAAGAACAAAACAAAAAAAAATTGAAGAGTACAAAAATAGCCGAAATATTTTTCTAAATTAATGTAAACAAAACAATCCAAAAATATTTTGAAGAAAAAAAGAATTCCAGTTTTCTCAAAGAAAACACGTCAACTAAACCTGCAGGCGTGTTAACTTAAAACTGCCTTGGAGGACAGTGTGGACGGTCCTGGTGGACAGGACGTCCCTGCTAAGATGTGGACTGGTCTCCGTGTGTCAGTAGGTCTCAGAAAAGTCGTGGATGTTGAGATCTGGATTCACTCTGCAGGTCGAGTCTGAACCTGATGGACTCGGTCAGAGCTGAAGGTT
>NW_024692613.1:0-509 GCF_008729295.1 Plectropomus leopardus | reverse complement strand
TGTGGCATTTACTGTAATAATACTAGTGCCTTTAATGGTGTTTTCCATCACAGATGCTTTATACACCGACTGGTTAAAAACGGGAGCATTGTCGTTAGCATCCAACACATTAACATCTATATTTACTGTGCCAGATCTCTGTGGTGTTCCTCCGTCAACTGCGATTAATTTTAAAGACAGATGAGGATGTCGTTCTCTGTCTAACGGTTTCTGGAGCACCATTTCAACATATTTACTTCCATCTGGATTTGCATGTTGCTTCAAAATAAAATTATCGTTTGGTGATAAAATATAATCTTGCAACGCGTTCTGTCCCACATCTAGATCCTCTGCACTCTGCAGTGGAAACTGCACTCCAACTGCAGCTGATTCACTTATTTCGAGGTTGATGGACTTATCTATATTCGGGAAAACGGGAGCATGATCATTTATATCCAAAACCTCAACAGTAATTCTGTGTAATTCGATTGGATTTTCTAAAATCACCTCAAAGCTGAAGCTACACGGTG
>NW_024692612.1:0-585 GCF_008729295.1 Plectropomus leopardus | reverse complement strand
TCCTGGCATGCCAGGACCGCCACCCCCTCCACCCTTACCTGGGATGGGTCCTCCACCACCACCACCACCTCCTGGGTTTCCTGGTGCTCCTCCCCCACCGCCAGGCCCAGGCATGCCTCCACCTCCACCATTTGGAATGGGAGGCTGGGGAGCCCCTGCACCACCTGCACTGCCTTTTGGGCTCCAGCCTAAGAAAGAGTACAAGCCTGAGGTCCAGCTGAAGAGAGCCAACTGGAGCAAGGTCAGACCTGAGATCGATGGTTCAATATGTTCTAAATTTTCAAAGAGGGATTGTAAAATTGCAAGTTTTATTTTTTTTGCAGGCAATGTTAGCCAAAACGCAATTAAGCCTAAAAGTTTATCTCCTATGTATGTGATAAACTTTTAGGCTTAATTAGGCTGTTTTGAGAGTGAGCAACCTGTAGAGAATGAAGCGCACGATGAAAAAGGCCTTGAAAGTTAAGCTAAAAGCAGCATAAACCAGCAGTTACCTTCTCACTTAACTATGAATGTCCACTTTAAATCATTTGATTTAACTTAACCGTTTATATTTTTGTGGACACTTCTTGCCCCAGGTGATTTTTT
>NW_024692611.1:0-604 GCF_008729295.1 Plectropomus leopardus | reverse complement strand
CTCATCAAATACCTGGCGCTTGGTCAGTGGCCCTTGACATCAGATACTTACACACAAAGCCAAAGGCACCCATTAGACATGAGCTGCACTAGGTGATGGCATCTTTTTGACACTTTGGAAAATAAAAGATCATGAATAATTGTAACCTCTGTGAACAAATACTCATCACACATATGCTTTTGAAAAATTTTGCAGCAATAGGATGTTGCTGCAAGTCAATAGATCAATATCATATCAGAGATCAAACTCTGCTGCCGTGAACACGTTTCTCCAAACATAACTGACTACTTTTCTTCAGCCTGCAAATAGAATTTTAACTAATATAAACTCCTTTTCATCTTCTTGTCATGTCTTCAGAATCTGGAAGTCATATGTGTGAAAGAGCCCTGCAGAACTGCGTGATGTATATGGCCCATATCCCTTAAGGGGCTCCGTATTAAATCACTTTTAAAATGCATCAGAATATTTTTTTGTCAAGGAAGTGTGTTAGGTGTTAATGAATGTAAGCTTCATCTGGAGAATCCAAAGATTGCTCTTATTAATGTATTATAAAGAAATAATAAAAAGGTGTCTTAGAAGAGAGTACACATGCCAAAGTACACAG
>NW_024692610.1:0-580 GCF_008729295.1 Plectropomus leopardus | reverse complement strand
GCATGTTTAAAGAGCTCTAATTTTATACATGAAAGTTACTTTCTTCACACTGTGGGCCAATACACAGTATGTGAAAATGCTAACTATATCACACAGACACACACATGCACGCACACGCCTCAGTTTGTACGGGATAAATAATGTCTGTCCAGTTATGATGTTGCGGCTCAGCGTATCATGTCCAACCTATTAAGAAATCTATAGATTTCTTTGATTTCAGTCCCTCCAAGATCTGGTCTGTCCTGGGGATTGTTGAGCTCTGAAATGCCTAATTTCATCTCAGCTTTTCCTATTTGTGATGGCAGGGGGGGAGGGGGGGGGGGGTGCAGCAGCTGATTGCTGAAGATCTTACTAATTTTTAATAGTCATATTTGCAGTTAAGTTACTGTGATTGGAAAAAATTGCAAGGTTGTGCAGAATTCACAGGCATTAGCTGAATTTCTGTTCTATGCTGCTGTCTTAAACCATAACTTTAAAGGTACCTGAAAGCAGACTCTGTCTGAGAATGGGTCTGCATGCTGTGTAGTGAGACTAGCCTTCTGAATTTGCATCTAAAAAACAGTCAAAACTCTTCATTTCT
>NW_024692609.1:0-445 GCF_008729295.1 Plectropomus leopardus | reverse complement strand
CTGGTGGAGCTTGTTGAACTCTGCTCTGATCTGTCTCTCTGTGGACAACAGCTGCTTCTTGGAGTGTTGACTCACTTCTCTGTATGTCTCCTGCACTTTGTCCCTCTTGTCCTGCAGAGACTTTAAGTCAGATTTCAGCTCGTCCTTCAGCTCACTGACTGCTTGTTCTACAGGAACCACCTTGTGACTCTGGTGGAGAGAAAACTCACAGACAGGACAGACAGCTCTGTCTTCATCCTTACAGAATAATTTAGTCTCATTTTGATGTTTACTGCACACAGACATTAGTGTCTTCTCTCCTTTTTCTGTCTCAGATGATCCAGTTTTCTGTCTCTCAGCAAAAGAGTCAGCGAGTAACTTCAGAGTAAAGTTCACTTCTGTAAAGTCCTTTGAGGATTTTCTTTTACAAATGGGACAGTTTTTGTTTTTAGCTTTTTCCCAGAAT
>NW_024692608.1:0-2215 GCF_008729295.1 Plectropomus leopardus | reverse complement strand
CATATTTAAGTATTTATTGTATATATATTACATCTTTATGTGATATAATTGCAAATATAAAGCTATTATAATAATGAATATAGTTTTCTGGACATTTTTTTGGAAAATTTTCTAATAGTCCTCAACCTTTAAAAAAGATAAAAAAAGGGTCTTTTGGGGTCACCTTTTAGTTATTTCTGGCAATTCCTGGGACATTTCATGCCAAGTTGGCCATTTCCTATACCCCCCATGTTTTAGAAAGAAATCAAATCAATCTGCCCTGGTTTCAAAAGCCGAAATAGTTGAAATAGGTATCTGAATGCGAAAGAAAAGTGATAATGAAGGTAAATTACTGCAACAATCTTGGTGTCGTTGCTATATGACAGGAAATTTTTCACTGGCTATACAACTCAGTGTTTTGTATATCCACATCTATGCATCTACTGATTTGTTATTTTTTGTTATTACTTGTTTAATTACTAAAAGATTTGTGACAATGTATTTATGCACTAGTTTTTCATACAGAAATAATGAATTTTGTAATCTGTTAGCACATGACTGGATGAATGAATGAATGAATGAATGAATGAAATTCCTCAGCAAAGTCATGTGAGTCAAGTGAAGTTGTTGAACGTTTTGTTTCGTTTATTTTGTAGATTCACTTCTGGTGTGTCATGTCTGCTTTTACTTCCTGTATTTGTGTGTTTTCCCACCTTGGTGTTTGTCTGACATTTTCTCGCTCCATTTCAAAGTGTCACTTGGTTTGCAGTCACTTTCACAGATGAATGAAGCTCCCTCCATCAGTGTGTTGGGTATAAATACAGAGGCAAGATTTGCGACAGATTTCACTGTCTGTGGTATAAAAATATGAATAATAAATAATAAATATAAAAAATATTTCACCACTATTCAGGAAAATTAATCTCATTTCCATTTCATTTTTTAATTTTTTTTATTTGATGCATATGCTGTTCAGCTGTTTGCCAGAACTTTTGGTAACCTATATTAGTCCTTTGCCATTAAAATAAATGAATAAATAAATAATACATAGGCCTAAAAAGAAAAAAAATGACAAGCCAGGAAATTACTTTTAAAAAATTACTTAAAAAGTAATAATTCTAGAACACAACTTTAAATCATAAACTAGCTTTTTATAAAATAACCAAGAAAAAATCTATACTAATACATTTTTGCAATTTGCAGGACATTTTTTGCCAAGGAACTCATTGCCTCATTTTTTCTCCATGTTTCTGAAAAAAATCAAACCAAGTTGCTCATTGATCAAAACACCTGTGAAAGGTATCTGAATGTAGCACAGGAAAATCAGTGTCGATCCAGGTTTCAAAGGGTTAAAAATCATTTTGGGGGGAAAAAATCGTTTTGTACTGGTTATATTTATGCATATCCAAAATCTGTTGATATACACGTCTTTCATAAAGCTTAAAAGCAGGTGTGTTTCTCCTTCCCACCAAAAATGTGGGATTTTCACAGACATGCATCTCTACCTTAAAAGTCTTAGATAAGTAAATATAAAAGTGTGCGCTTAAATTTTTGTTCAGTATAGTGATCAGTTGAAATTATTCTTTCAGTTGCACATATATATTATATATTATATATATACATATTGCACACCTAACCTACCTTAAGTTTGACCTCATGTTTGTATGAATATTTATTTTTACTGCACAAAAATAGTGAGTCCATCACCAGTCCCCCAGCCAGTACAAAAATCTTCAAGAACTGCAACAGTTGTTAGGGTAAATATACTTAACAAGCAAAATCCTCTGTTTTTTTTAAAAACATCTATCAAGAGACTTTTGTCTCCCCACAATCACAGTTTCACATTACAGTAATAAATATTTTAATAAACATTAATTAAATTTGTTCGATGCTCATATTAAAAATGTAGTTTCAGCATATTTAGTTGAGCGCTGTTTTACATAACAATCGCCCCTTTTTGGTGATCTTTGTGTTCAGTACATGCATTGGTATTTTGAACAAAGGTGCACTTTTTAAAAGAATACTTAAGAATAACGCTCAAAAAAAGAGGAAGAGTTTCACATCAGCACCCATCCTAACTTTCCCATACGCCCAACTCCAGTTTGTGGTGGAAGTAAATGCTCTGGACATCGGCATTGGGGCGGTCCTCTCCCAACGCTCCCAAGTGGACCATAAATTACACCGCTGTGTCTTCCTGTCCTCACCCATGCAGAAGCATTGGTGATCGAGAGCTGCT
>NW_024692607.1:0-252 GCF_008729295.1 Plectropomus leopardus | reverse complement strand
AGGAGGAGCAGAAACAGGAGGAGGTCTGAGAGGAGAGGAGGAGGAGCAGAAACAGGAGGAGGTCTGAGAGGAGAGGAGGAGGAGCAGAAACAGTAAAAGGAGAGAAAGTTTAGAGAGGAGGTGAAGATCAGGTTCAGCCAGCTGATCAGTCCTGATCTGATTATTGATTATTGATCAGCTCTGAGCCGCTACCGTTCGCTCTCAGCCCGTCACATTTCATCATCAACCTGAGCTCCGCCCACTGACACAACT
>NW_024692606.1:0-314 GCF_008729295.1 Plectropomus leopardus | reverse complement strand
CCTGCATTTTTAATACAGCAACTAAAATTAAACTTAAAATTGGTCAAATGGTTGCATTTCTTTTAAACGTAGTATAACGTTTTACAGTGGTTTTAGGTATTGCTTCAGCTAATTCACAAAAAAAAGGTTGTGGCTTCTAAATAAACTGGAAATAGTAGTTAGTTAAAACCAACTGGCTGAGCTTGGTTGTACTCACTGTTTGATGACTCCGGCTGCTCCGCCGTCCATTGATTATGTGTAGAGAGCTGCCGCGTGAAGCTAAACCGATGTGTCTGACTGTATCGTCGAAACGATATTCAACAACAACAGACATT
>NW_024692605.1:0-449 GCF_008729295.1 Plectropomus leopardus | reverse complement strand
TTAATGTATTTAAAGTCCAATCAATAATAGATTTTTGAGGCTGACAGACTCAATACTTTAGAATATAAAAAACAGTAATGATATATCAAGTGCATTTAATCTTTTTTCAAGGTAAACATGTGACTTTTAAAAAAATAAATATATTTTACTGTTGACTGTAGTTTTCTTTGCATTCTTTCAATTACCTTTTTTTATTTCTATTTAATTTATTTTCCCTTTTTTCCACTTTGTGCTGCAGCTGCTGGACAACAATTTCTACGGGGTGAATAAAGTTTTAACTCGTCTTAAACATTAAACGTGGCACTAACATAAATATAAATTAAGTTTCTGGACTGCAGTTTTTTCAAAGATGGCAGGAGGAGCGAGGAAATGAAACAAAAGCTCGGGGATGAAGGCAGGCAGGAGAGAAAAGAGGAGGAGGAGGAGGTCACGTTACTCTGCCCTCTGCC
>NW_024692604.1:0-327 GCF_008729295.1 Plectropomus leopardus | reverse complement strand
CTTTGATCATTAGCATAATTATACATTTAAATGTATAATTAAGCAATTCTTCAAAGTCCTTGTTACTAATTATTTCTCAGGTTGCTCATAGCCTTCTTTACATTTTTGAAAAAAAATGAAACCAATGTGCTCAAGTTTCAAGGGTTTAAGTAAATAGAAGTAAAGGTAAGGGAATATGAAGCTATTATTGTTTGTGGGGGTGATGATAGAGAAAGTAACGGACATCAACCCTTGCTGATCACTTCCTGTAGTGCTAAAAATTCCCCTTTTATCTCTACAAGTTACAGGAGCAAAGAACATTTGTCCGTCTCATGCTGGAGGCTTAAA
>NW_024692603.1:0-584 GCF_008729295.1 Plectropomus leopardus | reverse complement strand
TTCTTTGTCACAAATCTGAAGAAATTCCCTCCATTTGTTTGTGAAATATTGCGTTTAGGAGAACAGGAAGAATGAACAACCTGAAAGCCTGATGTCTCCGGTCAGAGGCATAAAAACAAGCCATGCAGTTTCCTTCTTCAACTGAACTGAATCCTCCAAAACCTGCATCAACAGCAGTTCACTGCGTTCAGATGCCTTTCACAGGGATTTCAAGGGATTTCTTTCAAGGACACGACAATTAGCAATTTGGTAAGAAATGTACCACAAAAGAGAAAAAGAGGGAGAGAAAATTATTAGAATTAAAAAAAAAAAAACAATAAAAAAGAACTAGGGGAAAAGGTTTATTTTGTTGTTGCAAATTTGAAAAAAAAAGCCTTTCTCTGAGTTTATAAAGTCAGACATTTGTGAAAAAAATCACTCATTTGTAAGGTCGCAAATTTCTAGGAAAAAACACAAATTTTGAGAAAAAAAGTCAGCTTTTCTCTGAGTTAATCCCAGAAAAACCAAAAAAACCCCATTTTTTTTCTGACTTTTTTTCCTCACTAATTTGCAACTTTATAAACTCAGAGAAAAATTAAGTTTTT
>NW_024692602.1:0-780 GCF_008729295.1 Plectropomus leopardus | reverse complement strand
AAACTATAGTATACCTACCACTGGTGATACTCAAGCTCCCTCCAGAAATACATAGAGGAATATTTTCAAACATAACACTATCAAAATACTACAAAATTATGTAATTTAAAATTAGTTTTACCTTTCCTGTAATGTATCAGCCTGCTACGTTCACAATCATGAACACAGCACACACATACGTCCATGATTAGTTACAAAACAAACTGTGATGACTAGATAGTAAGCAGAAATTAACTGGTTTAAAAACACTGCAATCATAGGTCCACTTAGTGACTATTAGGAGGAGAAGTGCAGATCAGGACGGGAATATTTGAGCAGCTCTGTTGAGACTGAAGTGGATTGTAGAGAACAAAACGCACGTGCTGGTGGCTCAAGCAACACCAGCAAAGTCACTGCAGCTAGCAGTTAGCAGCTAGCAGCTAGCATCTTTATTTTCTGATTAGACATAAAACTGCCTCCTTGTTAACTGTCCGTTGCCAAAAAGGTAGGCCTATACTTTTGTACAGTAATGACAGCTTTAATGGTGGTACCTAATATGGTGGTATTCTAATATTTCCTGAGGTGGTAAGCGGTATGAGAAGTTTGAGAACAATTCTTTTAAGTTAACTGAAACCACAGTGATCATCGCTGTGTTGAGGAGGTTTTCAGCACAGTGCAATGCTGCCATGTTGCAGTCATCAGCAGGGCTGTGACAGGTTGTGAAATGCAGCAACAGTAAGTCAAACTAGTCCACATCGTAGTTGTGTAATACAGAGAACAACAATTTGTCTTTGTGCAGGA
>NW_024692601.1:0-394 GCF_008729295.1 Plectropomus leopardus | reverse complement strand
TTTATTTTATTAATTAAGATTTAATTTTTCTAATTTTTTTTTTAATATCGCCCTCTTCCACTTTGCTGGAACGTGGTCCTGCAACTCCTCACCTTAAGATTTCTGAGTGAACATGTATGCTACGCGTGCCTGCAAGTCTCCCCTTTACAGACATGCCCGGTCGATGCTCGTTCCATACACTTTTTGGCAAAAAAAAACATGCATACTGGAGTCCCTAAACACTTCTGGAATTGGTCTTGATAACATAGCTGAGACTCTTGTGGATTCAGTGAACCCAGTTTTATTCATGTGTGATAATGTTACTTCCCAAAGTAGCCATATCATTGTACTGAGAGACCATCTTTTGAAAGTTAAAACCTTTACAACAACAAACTAGAGACCTCAGGAATTCAGA
>NW_024692600.1:0-207 GCF_008729295.1 Plectropomus leopardus | reverse complement strand
GCATTGTATGTTTCTGCAAACTACAAATATGTTACATTTGCATGTTTTATACATATCAATGAGCCTCCTGCAAGAAACGATACATGTACAAATTTTCTGTTATTTTTGCAGGTGTCTGCAGTTTGTTCTTTTTTATTAGTACCCCTTGTTTTTTTGGGGTTTTTTTTTTGATTTACCAATATTTCCTTATTTTTGCTATTCTCTTAG
>NW_024692599.1:0-880 GCF_008729295.1 Plectropomus leopardus | reverse complement strand
ACGCGGCGGTGTGACGCGGCGGTGTGACGCGGCGGTGTGACGCGGCGCAGCACGGCGTCACTCTGAGTTGTTGTGTGGCGGCAGATCCGTCCAACAAACTCCGGATTTCTGAACGCTTCCCGTTTGAATGTTGAGCCGAACCGTGACAGGTTTTTCTAAAAGTAAACGTGTGAATTTGGTGCAATTTTCTCTTTAAAAATAAAAAAGAGGAAGAAGTCATTTATCATCGGCAGGAACTTTGTCTGAAGAGAAATATTCTTTTTTATTTCTTTTAAGAATTTTTCAGCTTTTCTTTTTTAACTGGAGACGTTCAAATTAAACGGGCGGGTTTTTACGACACGTTTTCTTTAAAAATGACCAGACTTACAACATTTATCACAGCCAGAAACACAATGACGAGAAATTATCGTTGGATTGTTCTTTTGTTTTATCTTGAAGAAGTTTTGGCAGATTTTTTTTTAATTATTAAAATTATTTAAAAAATGGTGACATTTAAATCAAATGGGTGGGTTTTTAAAAAATATATACTTTGAAGATTCATTTTTTACTTTGAATATTTTTGAAAACATTTCAGAGATTTTTGTTTTTGTCAAAAACTTTCAGCAACGTCCGCATCCGTGCGCGGCTGCTGATCTGCACAATCTACCGCTCAGTTCAGTTCATCTGCGTTTAATAAATTACGACCGTTTATCTCCCTGAAGAGACTCTGTTACCGAAACCATTTTCTCTTTCAGACGGAAATCCTCGTTATGAAATTATGATCCTGGAAATTCTCACCTGGACTGAAGCACACTGAAACTAATGTTGACTTTTTGTCGTTACTGTCTGGATGGATGCTTTATGTTTTATTCTTTATGCTTTATGTTTTATTCTTTATGCT
>NW_024692598.1:0-204 GCF_008729295.1 Plectropomus leopardus | reverse complement strand
TGTTGACCAAAAATATGAAAGAAAATTTGCTTATGGCATTCTTGAGCGCACTTGCTTCACTATGCTCCTCTTTTTGTCACTGGTCAGGGATATTTTGACGAGGGCTTTTATAATGTCTCCATATCTGTGCCTTAACGCAAAAAGCGCATCATGTCGAGATGACCAGCGAGTGGGACAGAGACGTTTTAATGTGACAGTTCTGCT
>NW_024692597.1:0-1166 GCF_008729295.1 Plectropomus leopardus | reverse complement strand
ATTAAGCTGGTTGTTGGTGAGTATTTTCATAAAACAGATAAAGATGTTGATGTAATCTGAGTGTAAAAACTTATACAACAGCCCATCCAGAACCAGTGGTGGAAGAAAACATTTACTCAAGTACTGCGCGTAAGTACATTTTTGAGGTACTTGTACTTTAGATGAGTAATTTTTTTTCATGCCACTTTAAAGTCCACTCTATTTCAGAGGGAATATTGTACTTTTTACTTTACTAAATGTATCTGATATCTGCAGTTACTTTACAAATCCTGATTTTTGGATTTAAAAAACATAAGAAAGTTAGAAAAATATGATTTTATAAAACAATTCAGAAAATTAATCCCCAACTATTTTGACAGACATTAAAAAAACAAAATTAAAATAATCCTGAGTTTGTTTTTTAAATAAAATATTTTTAAAATTTAGATGTGGATGCATTTGATATTTTTAACCCTTTTAGTACATTTTCCTGGTTATACTTACTTACTTTTACTAAAGTAAGAATTTTAATGCAATACTTTAACTTGTATCAGAGTATTTTTAATGTGATATTAGTACTTTAACTTAAGTAAAGGATCTGCATACTTACTCCACCACTGTCCAGGACACAAATCAGTCGTGTGTGTGAATATGAATCAGTTTCAGATACACAAAAAGTTAAATTAACATGGAAACACATTTCTGTTGTAGCTGTCTGAAAAGTTGATGATATCACAGAAAAACTCTAATGTGTTTTATTTTGTCTTTCAGGGCGTGTTTTAACCTCTTGAGGCTCATTTTGATTTTGTGTATTTCTCTCTTAATACCTTCAAATGTTAAACTGTATAATATCAGGACCATGAGGAGCTGATGCATGTAAATAATATCACGGTAAAACAAACACTCAGCAGGTTTCTTTTAATGTGTTGATTTTATTCAAGACTCTGAAAGAGTTAAATATGTAAAATATTAATGAGAACAAAAATAGAAACTTTAAATTGTTTTTGCCCTTTAATTTCATATTTTAAACACAGTGAATCAATCATAAAAAGAGCCATCAGGCTGAAATTCACAGGATCTCTCCCTGAACTTGTCTGTAATGTCTGTACCAAATTTGAGGTTGATTGACAGAAGTGTCTCTGAGATATTTTAGAAAGTGCAGTACAGAGCATCTCCAGCAGAGGACT
>NW_024692596.1:0-407 GCF_008729295.1 Plectropomus leopardus | reverse complement strand
TATAAATATAATTTTCTGGACATTTTTCCCTTTTTTTGGTTCATTTTCTAGTTATCCCTCTCTTTTTTTATCTAATTTGTAATTTCCTTTTGCAATTCTTGGGATATTGCTTGCGAAGATGGTCACAACTAATTTGCTCAGGTTTCAAATATTCAAACAGCTTGAGAAAGGTGTCTGAACGCAGCACGGAAAACTGATGTTGATCCGAAGGGTTAAGGAAATCTTTAAAAGGCTGCTGCTCTCACCTGAATGTTTTCTCTCACATACACAGCGTAGTCATCGTTGCTCTGGAAGTCTGATCTCTTCTTAAATGTCTGGCTTTCAGTCACCACTGCACCTGGAGGCTAATGTGACACACACACAATATATCACATATAAAGCTATTCTTAATCACGTCATGGGGACAA
>NW_024692595.1:0-967 GCF_008729295.1 Plectropomus leopardus | reverse complement strand
GGTACGCCAAATAAATAGCAGCACATGAGGTTGTGTAAGAGTCTAACAGTACAACCTGTGCAACTGATTTTTCTGTGCTTTTATCAGCCCAACATAGTAATTGCTTTTTTTTCCCATCTTTTTTTTTTAATTATTAATGAGTGCTAAGTGCAGTACAAAAAAAACAAAACAAGTTAGTGACAGATAATGCATACATGGTGGTAGATGGAGATGGGAATATAGACAAAATAGGACAAAATGAAATAAACAAGCAAAAAATGATCAGTTATAATGATATCCTCGTTGTTATAAATATGGAAACTGGTTTTCTTTACTGTACTATTGAGTGCATGCGTGTCTGTAACTGATAAAGAAGTGCTGAGCAAATAACACTGTAAAATACATGATTTAAACAACGATTAGAGTATTATTTAAGTCTACATATACACAATTATAAATAAAGCAACAATTAGGAGTCGACAGATTATTCATGGCCAATTATTGGGGCCGATATTTGGCATTTTCCTGATTATCTCTATCGGCATTTTATTTTAATTATGGTCAATAAAATTAATTAATTAAAAAGCACAAATAAAGTGTCAGAATGGGAGTAACTTTTACTTTGTAAAACTTCAGGAAGCTATATTTATTTTTTAGATAAATTTTCACTTGTGTTGTTTAAAGTTTCAGTTTTGATTTAACATTTACTGAATACATTTAAACAAAGAGTTTGTTATATTCCAATTTCTAAATATTGACAAAGATTTTTTTTGTGTAAATGTATATGGGTTCCAAATATCAGTTACTGGTCTCATTAACTACTAATAATCTGTATCGGCCCTGAAAAACCAATATTAATCGATCCCTAGTAACAATGTTGCGTGTCTCTGCAGGGGGAGCAGACGATCACGGTGAAGTTTGGAGGAGATCCCATCGCAAAAAGCCCCTTCACGGTCGGCGTCGCTGCTCCGCTGGATCTGAGCAAAGT
>NW_024692594.1:0-297 GCF_008729295.1 Plectropomus leopardus | reverse complement strand
TAATCTTTAAACTATTTTATGGAATTATTCTAAATTATTAAAGGCACTTTCACACCTTTTTGCATATTTTTTCTCTTTTCCTTAAAAAAAAAAGCAAAAAACTGGTCATGTACTTTAACCAACTTCTTGCACTTTTTTGCGTCATTTCTTTTTCGGTTGCTTCTTCCCATGATTTTGAATGAAATCAAGCCATTTTGCTCAGGTTTCAAAGGATTAAAAGACTTTGAGCTTAGTTTCAAAAAAATCAACTTTTTTTCAAAAAAGTTTGTTCGCTTGGCTGAGGATGGTGTACCTTTG
>NW_024692593.1:0-275 GCF_008729295.1 Plectropomus leopardus | reverse complement strand
ACAAAAGACGAGCTTCGGTGGAGTTTTATCGATGTTAGAGCTAACGTTAACGCCGTACGTCAGATAAGTAGCCGAGAAAAGATGAGCTTAAGTTACAATCAAAAACGTTCCTTTGAGAAATGACACACTCCCACCCCTGTCAAACAATTTTGCAGGCAAGTAAGTTAGTTACCAAAAAAAATTATTAAAGTAATCTAATATGACGCTAGCTTAAACCTACCCGCGGTTTGGGGGGGGGGGGGGGTGGCCAAACACAACGTCTTACATGTACTCTT
>NW_024692592.1:0-770 GCF_008729295.1 Plectropomus leopardus | reverse complement strand
TGGGATACGCCAGCCGCATCGTCAGGTGGCTGACGAGCCAGCAGAACCATTATGGAGGCTTCTCCTCCACACAGGTACAACACAAACACGGAAATTTACTCTCCCTGATGTTGTACAGACAGACAATTTTAAGGCTAATTTGTATTCCCTTTTCTGTAAGAAAGCACATACATCTGTTTAAAATGTTCATACGTTCATGTGCCCTTTATGGTGGAATAAATACAACCAATAGATGACACCAGAGGAAAGAATCAAAAAATATATTCATGGTTTCATAGAATAACAAATATGGTGACAGTGGAGCAGTTTGTTATAATTTATCTTTTAAGGGAGGTGGCATTGTAGGCGTTAAATACACAGCAACAGAGAATTCATCACAATATTCAATGTGTTTGCCATTTTTTATTTCACTGCAGTCGTGTCTCCCATGAACTATGCTACACTGCCTCCATGTTGTCTAGTTGTTCTGTTTCGTCCATATCTGTAAGTTTTCAGAAAATGTGCTTAAATACGGACAAAATGAACGCAGAGCACAGACAGAAGACTCTGTCTGTATCTGCATCTAACGTTGAGCACAAATGAGACATGTCTGTGTTTCATGGTCAGTGAAGTGGCCCTTTAAATCTCAATGCATTGATCCAAAAAATACATAATTAGCTAATTAGAGAAAACAAGATTAAGTTTTCATTTGCAGTCTTGAAATAGAGTGATGCCATACGAAGTTACTGGTATGATGCATTACCAGTGTGTTTACTACAGTGTGTGTGTGT
>NW_024692591.1:0-306 GCF_008729295.1 Plectropomus leopardus | reverse complement strand
ATGTTACAGTAAACAGGATCCCAACAATCTGTATACAACCTGCCTTTTTGGATTTTCAACTGGGGCGACTAGACTGTCCTTAGAGCAGTCTTTATGTTTTCTTGACACATGCGAAGTGAATGTAGACTTCACTGTAAATTTTTTGTCACATAGTCTAAAAGGGCATGAAACTGTCTTGCCTTCGGTTATATGACTTTTCAGATGTGAAAGAAGACTCCGCATATCCTCACACTTTGTGCTACATGAGTCAACATGACAAGGTAAATCACCTGCACTATCAATTTTAGTTGAATTTATTCCATATTT
>NW_024692590.1:0-987 GCF_008729295.1 Plectropomus leopardus | reverse complement strand
TGAAAAAAACTAAAAATGTAATAACTAAAAACAACAGTGAATTTAACAGTGTTTAAATGTCACATATAAAATAAATGTGCATTGTTGGTTTTGATGAGCGTTATCCAATGAGATTGTTTAGCCCTCCATCTATTATGTTAGGCTACGTTACGGTGGTGATGGTCATGGATCGATCAAAATCAGTGAAGGACATTTGCCCAAACTGCTCATAGACCAAGTCAGTTTTACAAAGAAGAAATGTACAAATACAGTTATCAAAGGTGTTCTCACTTCAGAACTTTTTCCGTTATCATTGAAAAGGAAAAATCTGTTAAAAGAATTACCTGAGGAAAAAATAAGAAGAATAAGAACTGGGTTTCTCTCTCTCATAATTTCACCTAAAGCCAAAGAACCTCTTTTTAAAATGATAAATAATATTTACCCCTGTAATGACTTTCTAAGGCAAAGATTTAACATCGAGAAAAATAAATGTGTGGTTTGTGATTCCGAAATTGAAACTCTAGAACTACTGATTTTTATTTGTGAACATACAGGATCTTTTTGGGGATCATTTCAAAACTGGATTTCTGAAAATGATTCAGATTTTCCAAAGTTAAAATATGAGCTCATTAAATTTGGTGTTTTAATGGAGGACATAAAAAGGGAAAATATGTCGATTTATGAAAACCAGACTAAAATTTCTTGTCTTTATGAAGGAGTTGTTAAATTTCATTTTTTATTAATGTTATTTTTTAAAATTTCTTTTGATATTTGTATGTTTTTGTTGTTGTTTATTTTGAGAAATGTCGTTTAGTCTGTAATTTTTACTTGTTAAACCTGTTCATGAATGTAAAAGCCAGTTTTTGATTACGAATAAAGTTAAAAGAAAAAAAATAAATCGGTGAGGGTGTAGGGGTGAAAGGGCAGAGAGTCAAGCTTGGTTGAATGTGAGCGAAAATACGTCATTGAAGTGGTAAGAAATACAGCTAAAAACAACAGAGAACTCTG
>NW_024692589.1:0-804 GCF_008729295.1 Plectropomus leopardus | reverse complement strand
TAAATTTGAAATGTGAATTTTAAGATCAGAAAAAAATAATTAAAGATTTGATGAAATGTAGGACTGTTGCAGGTGTAGACAGAAAAAATGGCTCATAAGATGTGGTTAATGATGAATTGTTCTTCTTTCTGATCAATTATGATAAGATCATGAGCTGTCTGAAACCACATCTTCGCCATCCATGTACAATTGCCCACAAATGCATTTTGTCCTCTGTCTCATCGACTATGATAAAAATCCCCACTGTGTGAAACTACATTTCTGATCTTAAAATCTGACTAATGACATTAAGCTCAAAAGAATTAACCAAAGTCATGTTGAAATGTAGGACTGTTGCATATGTAGACAGAAAAAATGGCTCATAAGATGTAGTTAATGATGAATTTTTCTTCTTTCTGATCAAACATGATTAGAAACCTGGTTGTCTGAAACTACATTTTAGCCATTTAAAAAATGCACACAAATGCATTTTGTCCTCTGTCTCATTGACTATGATGAAAAGATTTGATAAAATGTAGGACTGTTGCAGGTGTAGACAACATAAATGACTCATAAGATGTGGTTAATGATGAATTCTTCTTCTTTCTGATCAATTATGATAAGATCATGAGCTGTCTGAAACCACATCTTCGCCATCCATGTACAATTGCCCACAAATGCATTTTGTCCTCTGTCTCATCGACTATGATGAAAATCCCCACTGTGTAAAACTACATTTCGACCATTCATTCAAAACAGTCTAGAAATGCTTCTGTCATGCAGCAGACAGGGAACTTATGTGAGAGCAAAATGTACATCCTACAG
>NW_024692588.1:0-384 GCF_008729295.1 Plectropomus leopardus | reverse complement strand
TAGCATTTCAAGTTTCTATATTTTAGCCTTTTAAATCAAACTGTTTTTAATAAATCTCTCACTCACTGTTGATCTTCTCAATTAGTCTATACTCAATTGTGATCTAATCTTTTTTATGCTGTACTTTTTTCACACAAAGTTTGAATGAAATATATTCTCAATCTCTACACTAAAAATATAACTTTATATTACATCAAAAGTCCTTTGCATATTTTAATCCTTAAAACTCACTCTGACATCACTGTGGACTGCTACGAGACATGACACAGTACACAGGATTGTGGTAACTGTAATAGGTTTTCATCACATCAGAATGGAGACAATTCTGTGGTTGAGAGATGAAAATGAGGTCCAGTAATGTGTTCTTATCTGTGGTGGCAGCAT
>NW_024692587.1:0-328 GCF_008729295.1 Plectropomus leopardus | reverse complement strand
AGCATTTGTATTTGTGTGTGCTGTGTGCCTGACTTGTCATTTTCAATTTCCGAAAGATTGTGAAAATTACTAGTTAAAGAAATGAGCACTAAAGACTCTGAAGTTTCCAGACACTGTCCAGTTCTTTCTTCTGCAATTCACTCTGTGAGTGAAAAAATAACAAAAAACTGAAAACACGTAATGCTTCAATCAAAATGTCTGTTTTTCCAGTGTTTCTTCTAATCTTTGTCCTTTTTATTGTGGGAAGAATAATTTCAGCTGCTGACAGATCGTCTCTAGACGATAGCTCTTTGTTTTAAGGTTCGGGTTCTGGTTAATCACAATGTCC
>NW_024692586.1:0-2848 GCF_008729295.1 Plectropomus leopardus | reverse complement strand
AATCAATAACTGTTTACATGTCATTTTTTCCTCTCCTCCTCCTCGTTGATTTCTCACCAATAGTATTTTTAGGGGTGATAATGTTGCCTGAAAGCTTAAGATAATAACATTAACTAACTATACACTTAAATGTTCCCACTAATGCAGTTATCCGCATACATAATACATGCACAGGTGGCAATGTTATGTTGATATTAAAAAAAAAAACACAGCCACAGCCAGTGTCGCGTCACTTCAAGTTGACTCGGGGCCGCATGGACAACAAGCAACAAGCGATGAACAAGCGGAGCACCGTGTGGCAGTTTTTCCAACAAACTGCCAGTGGAAATAGTGTTGAGTGCAGGCTATGTCAGGCAAAGCTGGCTTACAACAACAGCACGGGATCCATGCGGCCAATTTTAGTGAATAATTGTGAGAGTCCCCCTCTACTTTTTTAACTTTGTGGATATAGAGGTGAAGTTTTTTCCTCTCACTTCAGCTTACTTTGGCTTCTTTTTGAGTTGCTTTCTCTCGCCAGTTCCAGATTACTTTTACCATGAGACGTATATTAAAATTCAGACGCAGCTCCCGTTGCAAGGGAGGGATGCAGTTTGCACTTTAAGTTTAAAAAAATATATTGTACAAAAGTGAGCAATAGTTAAAACAATGATTAAAAAAGAAGGTTAAACCTTTTCCAGCTTTCACTTGTACGTTTTCTTGTCTGTCAAAATTGATGATTTTCTTTTCAACTCATTTTACTTTCTGTCATAAGTAGGTCTAAGCCTTAAATGGTGAGATGGAGTGCCTACTTTTTAAGTTCTGTTCGCTGAATAAACGTTTTTGTGCGATAACTAACTACTGGAATGGCTTTGATTTAATGAGATTAGGAGGTATTTGAATGGAGACAGAACCATCTAGTGGTTATATAGCACAACTGCGATAGAAAAAGATCATAAATCTCCGACGTGTAACCGGGTACACGTCGGTTAGAAGTCCCGTTTACGCGTGTAGAAAAAATTGTAAACGTTGACACCCCTAGTGGAGACACAAAATCTGGAACCAGGTGTAAGCGCACAGTCCAGCCAGAAGAAGCAGGAGGAGACAGGCAGAAGGAAGGTAAGCCAGCCGGTAAGTACTCACAGGATGCACACACAAAGGCCAGTCCATTCTCATTCCAAATCCGTAAAATACCGCTTTGATAGTACTTTTGGCGGAGGTTCGCAACACCAAAAGGCATTTTCGTGTGTGCATGAAACACTGTAGGATGGTGTCTGGTACCTGCCATGTCTAAGTGATACGCACACGGTCGGTGTCACTTGAGAAAGCAGCTGTGATGGCACCTGTTCCTTCCACATGAAATCCGGCAGGACGGTGGTAAATTAAAACACTGCTGATAACAACATATCATAGGAGAGTGAGAGCGACTACAGGGCCTGTTTGAAGAGTGGTGGGTCCAACAAATGCCAGACTTTCATTTGGGAGTTCGTTGTTTGCTTCCCGCTACCATGCTTCCTTCCCCTAATCCTAACCATCTGTGCATTTGTTGACCTTTCTGCATTGGTTGCCATGTGCTGTTGTTGCCTAAACGTGATCACTTGCAGCATAATCCCACTACGTTGACGTCATGGTAGTGAAATCCCAGAACATAACCAGCAATTGCAAAGGAGAATCTTAAAACACAATATGTAGGCACAGAAGTCCACTGCAAAGCGGCAACATGTGACGACTTTGTATGAGAACATGTTGGGTAAGTAGGCTGGATGTTAGTGCTCAGTGTTTTTTTCCCTTTGTCTTCGTTTCCCTCTTCCTCATGAAGGTGTGTTTGTCCACTGTCTGTTCCTTTTACCTGTGTGTGTGTGTGTGTGTGTGTGTCCTCCTGCAAAGAACTTGGCCGGAGAAAGAGGGCTGGTGCATTTACTGGCAGGCATGCTAGAGGCAGGCAGGGTCAGAAACTGGAAATAAGTCTGTGATAAAGTGTTGGAGAGTCTTGCATGAGTGGAACAATCTGACAACAAATGACTGTGAGGCTAGGGTATATGCTGGCTGAGAGTAATGCATTATAGGTGAACTGACTTGCCTTGATGAGTTGGGCGTGGCTAGCGCTGAGGAGTGGGAAAAATAGTGTAAATGGTAGTAGTGGTAGTGTAAATTATTTCCTGAGAGCTGGGTGACTGGGAATACAGAAAAGAGCAGGGGTCCAGGAATGCAGCGCTGTGACATATATTTTAACACTGACAGCAACACATTGGCAATTCACAGTATGAGTATGATATAAACTATCAATACAGTAAGTGGCTCAGCGGCTCAGTCCTTAAATACTTACTTCTTAACACTATTACTAAGGTATATAATGCTTATGTGTGATTTTAATTTTTGCTGAAACCTAAGTTAATTCAATAAGCCAATAAACACCCTGTTGACAAAACAGGTGTTTGTACAATAGAGTTGGTTAATATGCACAGGCTGTACATTATTTGCACCTCAAGTGTGAGAGAATAAAACCAAATAAATTATTGCCAGAGCAGATGTTATGTACCAATATGTGAATATGCATAATTGTGTGTTTCATACTGAAGTGAAAAGCCACACTCTCTCTCTCTTCTGATGCTTTCTTTCTTATACAAGAAGCGAGAGCAATTAGTCTAAAAATTGCAGCAAGCTTGTATCTTATGAAACGTTGTTTGCAGTCTGTTACACCATATCTATTTTTGCTCTTTGTAACAGAAGCAACAGCAAAGAGTGTGAAGTCACTTTTACATGTAAATCATCAGACTCAATTACAAAATATCACTTCCCACTCTGAAGCTTTTTCATTCATAGTTCTGCAGTTCTTTTTGTAGTTTGGTAAACAGTGTGGCCATAGTGCCAA
>NW_024692585.1:0-207 GCF_008729295.1 Plectropomus leopardus | reverse complement strand
CCTGCGCTTCCTCCTGGGTCTGTCACTGCAGACCAATCAGAAACACCTACAAGGCCTGCTGATACAGACAGGAAGTAGCTCACAGACCAATCAGGAAACAGTCGAGTACATCAAGAGGAAGATTAACGAGGATCTCTCTGCAGAGGGAGCATCAACCTGTTCCACTGTCTGAATGAACTGAATGATTGTTCTCTGGTGGAGGAGATC
>NW_024692584.1:0-698 GCF_008729295.1 Plectropomus leopardus | reverse complement strand
AGGCCGCCGCCTCCTCACAGGCCGCCGCCACACACAGCCGTGCACGCTCTGATGCACGTGCACTCACATCCTTCATCACGTTATGATGTGAAGTTGATCTTTGCATCAGGACGGATGATGGACATGTTGGAGCGTGTCTGCGTCCCTCTGTCCGTCCTTCACACGTCCTCTTGAAAAGGTGATGTCATGATGCAGGCATGTGAACATGTAAACACGTGTCTCCTCCACCAGAGACCAAAGACAGCTGTCCACTGTCCACTGTCCACACACCGTTTATGTTTTTTAAACAGTTTTTCTTGTCTTTATTGTGTCTGTTACGTCTGTTGTGACGTCTTCACCAGGTCATCATGATCTGTGTGCAACATTTCGCCGGTCCACTGGACACAGTCCGTCCTGTGGACACTGAAGGTGATTTTAATATTGTCTTTCTTTGTCCTTCAGGTTGAAGTTTCAGATTCAGATGTTGTCCCCCCTCTGAAGAGGGACGGATTCGGTGGTCCTCCTGGACGTGGTCGTCCTCCTGGACGTGGTCGTCTTCCCGGCCTGTGTCGGCGGCTGAAGAGACGCAGAGTCACTGTGCTGGTAAAAACTCAGACTCATTAGAGACATAGAGACACTGCACCTGGAGGACACCTTCATTTATCACTGGAAATAACAGACAGGTTTGTCTCTCTGTCTGTCCCTCTGTTGCCCCCCCC
>NW_024692583.1:0-892 GCF_008729295.1 Plectropomus leopardus | reverse complement strand
CTGCCCCGAGGCGCTCTTCCAGCCTTCATTCCTTGGTGGGTAATCAGTGTTAACACTGACTATATGGCCAGAGAAAAATATTAAAAACAAACATTTCTGCAATTTCTAGGGTTTTCTCAATGGGATAATATCAGAATGAAGCCTAGTTTTGCCTCGTCATATGGATGTTTTCTTCTCTGAATTCTTCATCATTCCAGGCGGATGGTCTAGATTATTGATGATTGCTTCATCGCCGTTTCATGTAGGATTCAACATTAAAATAGAACTTAAAACTAAATTAACTCTCGTTATGTCCGTTTGTTCAGGAATGGAGTCTACTGGCATCCATGAGACAACCTTCAACAGCATCATGAAGTGTGACGTGGACATCCGTAAGGATCTGTATGCCAACACTGTGCTGTCAGGTGGCACCACCATGTACCCTGGCATCGCTGACCGCATGCAGAAGGAGATCACTGCCCTTGCCCCATCCACCATGAAAATCAAGGTGATTTCTTTTCACACATAAATGAACAACTGAAAACATTTTAGTAAAGGCTCTAGTAGTTTCACTCTGCTGCAGGTCCAATTTTAAGGCTCTAATGGCCACCAGTGGACAAAATGATTGGTTGTTTTGAATGTGATCTGAAATCTGCAAAGAGCAGACATTTTGGAACATGGTAACATGTCACATTGCGCAAACTGGCTGAAAAAGTCTAAAGATTTTGGATGTAGGCAAAACAGAGCAATGGTATTCTTCAACACATATTGATCAATGACTATGGCAGTGATGAAACGTTTCCAATATTTTTCGATAAAACTAATCAAGTCTTCATAAAACATTTTGATATTGTGTGAAAGGTTTTTGCTTCCTGTCTTACCTGTGTTTCTCCTCACCTTCAGATCATCGCTC
>NW_024692582.1:0-207 GCF_008729295.1 Plectropomus leopardus | reverse complement strand
GTATTCCACGGTCTACAGGCTGTGGTTCCTAACTGGTGCAGCCACTGGGTCTGGGATTTATATATATATATATATTACTGTTCTCAAAAAAAAGGGAAAGTGTCTTTCTTTTTGCAGTAGGAAATCACACTGAAAAAATAAAGGCACTGTGCTGCAAATTAAAGTGTTTCTTTTGACATGGTCGCGGGTCTCTTGCGGTCCATTCAG
>NW_024692581.1:0-326 GCF_008729295.1 Plectropomus leopardus | reverse complement strand
AAATACTTGAAAAGTGATGTAGTTTCAGGTTTCATGGTTAACCGATTAGCCAAGATTGCTTAATGAGTGATAAAGAAGTTGCCCGCGGACAACCGAGGGATCAAACCCTGGATCCTTGTTTTAAGAGATGTTTCCACAGCTGTAATTTCATTGGTAATTTGACAGCGATATTTCAGTGAGAAAGTCCCAAGATAGCAAGATAACAAGATAAAAGTGCAATACAAGTACAGTCCATTTACCATTTTACCATTTACCTTGTACCTTGTACCCTGTATGAAGGGAGAAGAGAGACAATGGCCAATGGCTCAGCTCAACCTGGTATGACA
>NW_024692580.1:0-830 GCF_008729295.1 Plectropomus leopardus | reverse complement strand
AAATGTACACATACTAACGTCACAAGGGTGTAAATCGAGCCCCCAGGACTGCATGATCTTGTGCTCCCTGACACAAGGGACTGCAATAAACTTGGGAAAGAAAATTGTATTTGATCGACAAGAACATCAGATCAATCAGCCTATAAACGGCTATTGACAGGAGATTAGGAGTCGGCTCTCGGCAGCACCTGGCCACGTTCAGGTGTGTCTGCACGTGCAGTAACACCGTTTCTGGTGATGTTTAAATGTTAGGCGGACTCGGCGCTGAGCTGTCTCTTTAAGACCGTCACCTGACCACAAAGAAGGAAACTCCGATGGAGGAAGCAGGAAGTCCGTCTGCCAAGAAGAAGAGCTCGAGCACATAAACAATACACAAAGAACACCGCAACATTCAAAGAGAAACTTTTACCCATTTATCGCAATGGCCGGCATTAAAGGTATTGTACAGCAGTCGGTTATGAATCAGTCGAAAGCTGAGAGCTACGTTCAATAAGTTACGCAGCTTTTAAAAGTGTTAGCATAGTTTTCCACTTTCTGTAAACCGCTGCTGAATCATTTCGAAAGCCACCGTAACAACACTGCCTAAGAAGATTAAGTTTTGTTGTAAACTACTTAACGATAGTTCCGTTATTAAGATATCAAACTGTTAACATTCTAGGATGTTGCTATATTTCACTGTAAATTCATCTTAATTGTTGACTTAGCATACAAACAAACTACATAGCAAGTTTAACCAGCTTAGCGTTTTGTTTCTTTTTTTTTTTTTTACTATGACTTTGGATGAAAGCTGCCATTATAATGTAATGTAATGTCTGTCTTCTTCCAGCACT
>NW_024692579.1:0-460 GCF_008729295.1 Plectropomus leopardus | reverse complement strand
AGCATGAGAAAAGCACAGAGCACTGTAGCTGTATGCTAGCATTGCTTCGGCGGTCATCTGTCAGCGGGAGCGGGACTGTGAACGCTCAACTAGTGCAGCAACTGGAGGGTGAGAAGCACTACTTGCGCGAGGTGTTGAAACATGTTGTAGCTGTCATTCAGTTTTTAAGTGAAAGGGGGTTGCCTTTTCGTGGTGATGATGAAGTTATTGGATCACCACACAATGGCAACTTTCTTGGCATTCTGGAGGTAATTTCCCAGTTTGATCCTTTCCTGGCTGAACAAATGAATAAATATGGTCAAAAAGGAAGAGGAAACACATCCTATCTTTCATCCACTATATATGAGGAGTTGATAAAGCAAATGGGTGACAAAGTGAAAGCTACCATAGCTGCAGAGATACAGCACGCCAAGTATTTTTCTGTGATTGTGGACTCCACTCCCGATCTGTCACATACTGA
>NW_024692578.1:0-572 GCF_008729295.1 Plectropomus leopardus | reverse complement strand
ACCTTTCCTTTTTCCATTTCAAAATAAAAGCCCTTTGACAACATTTCTGTCAAAAGAATCCCTTCAGTTGTGAACACAAGGCTTTTTTGTGGAATATTTTCATGACGCTGTTGTTGACAGTGCAGTGGTGTGCACGGCTCCATGAATTATTGGTGTATCGGCCTTCAGTTTTGGAAATAACAGGTCGCTCTGCAGCAGCACCGCAGCAATAACGCTGCAAGCGTACGAGCTGCAGCAGTTAAGCGAGGTTGCCGACATGCGCTGCTCAAGCATCCAATTTGGCTCTGGCGTTACTTTGGATTCACCAAATTCACACAATAACACAAACTAACTTTCAGTGAGCTAAAATTCCTGTTTTTGTCCAGAGAGCTTAGACAAGTTTCACTTTGAGTTTAGTTCCCTGTCAGTCTAAAAAGTATTGAGCATATGACCACATAAATAAGACTTGGATTATACTGTTTTGTGAGAGTTTGTAAATGGTTTTAACTGGTTTTGTTAAATGTGGACCCCTATGACTTCAGTTCATCAAGAATTGTTGTTGTTCACCATAAAGACATGCATGTTTTCTTCAC
>NW_024692577.1:0-849 GCF_008729295.1 Plectropomus leopardus | reverse complement strand
ACTGAATAGGTTATGAAGTGCCTTATATATTAATGGACATGTTCAGTCAAATTATGGGCACTCTACTGAACTCAATTGAATTCAGATCTTCAAGGCATTCATGCATCCAATGTGGCTAATGGAGTGGAGGACATTATGTGCCTCTTGAGTTAATTTTTTTAATGCAAATGTTCACTGGTTCAAATTGATCACTGTTTTGGGCTAAAAGACTTGTAAAAAAAAAAAAGGAGTAGAGCCTGAATTTTTTATTTCATGCAGCTGAAACACCATTTCAAAGGCAATATTCAAATAAGATAATCAGAGGGCTGCAAATTCTCATGTACGCAAGCACACCAAGGTTTCTGTAGCTGGTGTCGTCCTTGTAACAAAAGAGAAATAAAAAATATGTCGCTCTTTAACTCTGAATATTCATTTTTTTCCACTAATGTTTCTGAATATTTTAGTATGCCCTTTGTCTTTGCAAATAACAGCACCTGGCTAAAATATAAATGAGGTGTGGATCAACTTTTGTTTCTTGTCCTTACTTAAAGCTATTGTTTGGTTTCACGGCTTGATCTTGAAAGGTTGTGGAGATGCAAACTCACACTGTGAACAAAATGTAAATACAACGCATTCATTCACTGTTTTAAAGCCTCTTTCATCTTTGCAACAAAATGGAAATTGGACACGTCTGATCGAATGCACTTGTGTTTCAGGGTTTAAGGTCGGAGTGTTTGTAAAAATATGCCTTATGTTGATTTTAAGCTTAATCTCAATGTTTTGACAGCAAAACATTCCCTTTTACTGTTTCATGAGATGGACTGATGTTCTAAAACAAACCTCTTTTTATTTGCAAACAATTCAGACAGC
>NW_024692576.1:0-385 GCF_008729295.1 Plectropomus leopardus | reverse complement strand
GCACTGACATTAAATGTAGGTCTTAGGAACAGAAGTATTTAAGATGTAATCATAACACAGGCCTCTACAACTTTAACTGCACATAGATGAGACTTTAATAATGGATATCAGTGAGCGGCTGTGGTGTTCAGACTCAAGTCTTACAAGCCACTATATCTGCCAAAACATCTGGTGTCAGTACTTTTTCCATCATTCATAGTATTTCTGTCATTCATGCCAGCTAACAACAAGTATTGGAGAATACACAGCAATTAAAGAGTACATATTATTTCATATTCTAATTATTTGTTTTTTTTCACATTAATAAAACGTTAAAGTCATGAGACAAACATTTTGAGATCAAAGTGATTTATAGACACTTTCTTACTGTAATATTTCTGTTTCA
>NW_024692575.1:0-1757 GCF_008729295.1 Plectropomus leopardus | reverse complement strand
CATCACATCCTTTATGCTGAGTGTTTTTCCACGATAGGTCTACAGGATAGTGCACACTTCCTCGAAAGACCATATCAGCGCTGGGTGAAAAAGATCAGACTGAACAAATCATTCCCCGGACTCTCTGCAGCCTGCAGTTGTGCATACTGTTTGAAATAAATCAACCTCCCACTCTGGGTGGACAGCAGCTCCTCCACTGCCCGGCTACTTGGCTTGTTCCTCCGCCCACTCATTCACAAGCCAAACACACTCAAGGTTATGTCCCTTGAAAAATGGCTTCTGTAATACATATGCTGGGCCCTTTTATATCAAACCGCATGATGTCACCATGCGTGGCCTTTTACATACGATGGGAACATGGGACATATAGGTCAGTCAGTGCGTTACGTGTTATGGGTACATTAAACCAAAAGTACCACCTGCAACACATGCATTATAATAATTTATTAATTTATTTTTCCAGAAATATTGTACATACAATTTTCTCTGAAAATAATTATATTCATAGTCCTTTAATAAATGTAAGGAGGGGGACTAAAATATTAGAATATAGTATTGAAATGAATTCTCATTTAGGTCTAAGATGAAAAAATATCTATGCTGCACTTTAATGTGTTTGCTGTGTTGATGTGTTATGTGTATGCATCTGCTTAATTTATGATTATTATAACTACTTGTTTGTTTGTTCTAATTATATAACTGTTAGAATTTGAATATATTGTAATTTCTAGAGGGGAGATTTTTACTAAAAGCCCCTTTGGGTTTCCTAACGTCCTGCACAGTTATTATCGACTTGTTTTTATCAAATCTTGTTTGCTATATTTAAATTAAATTAAATTAAATTAAAGTTTGGTTTCCCAGGTGTTGCAGAGAAAATGACAAATGGACCTAAAGTGAGAACTTAATAAAAATAAATAAATATTAACAGCTATACTAATAATAACAATAATAATAATGATAATAATAATGATGATGACGATAAACTAAGAGCATAATGATACATTTTCAGGGAAAAATAATACCTAATAAAAATAATACACATTATCAGTCTGTCTGACAAAATAATTGACCCTTTGCGAAGCCCCTCCCTAGAACGGCCACTGTCCAATCCTATGCAAGCAACCGTAACTATGCGTGGGAGGCCTGTCAAGCTTTCAGCCGAGGCCAATATGCTGAAGCTGTGTGCTTACAGAACCTGCAAGTCTGACAGCCAATCACACATATGTTCTAACGCATATAGTGTATGTTGGTATGTAAATGTACCAACATATGCATGTTTATGTATGTTAGTATATGCACGTTTATGTTGGTTTATGCTGGTATTTATACATACTGATACATGCATGTATGTAGATACAGTATGTATGCATACTGACATATGTACATATGTTGATATGTATATGTACTAAGAAGTATGTTGGTACATGTATTTACTAACATATGTAGGCCTATCTTTATATGTACTGAGATATGTATATGTATGTGTGTTTTTTTACTATATGTGTGTGTGTGTGTGTGTGTGTGTGTGTGTGTAAATGGATGTAAATATACCAACTAATGCATGTTTATGTATGGTGGTGTTTATACATACTGACATATGCATACAATATGTGTATGTACTGATATATTTAAACATATGTTGGTATGAATAAGAGGTGAGAGTTGCTCGTCATGTGAAAATCAATTTCCATAGTCCAGATCAAACTATATTTCGCATAGGTTCAACTTGTACCCATCTGATGTTGAGAGCAAAGACT
>NW_024692574.1:0-1128 GCF_008729295.1 Plectropomus leopardus | reverse complement strand
ATGTTATTAAGAAAAAACGCAGACGACGCAAACTTTAACTATTCATGTGTCTTCACGTAAAGTTTGTCCTCATGTTGATACACATGTTAAACTGAGTTTGTCCGCAGACCATCTGCGCGTCAGTCCGTCCTCTCTGGACTCAAAAGTGTGCTGCATTCACGTGCTGTGGTAATTATCACCACTGTATGTTTACACCTGATTATTCGAGACACGGTTACAGCTACATAAATCTTCTTATATTGAACCACAGGACAGATAATGGTTGAGTTTATCACGACGGAGGATTAGGGCCATGTTAAACAAAAAAAAAGTTAGATTTCGAGAATAAAATCATAATATTACGAGAATAAACTCCCAATTTTAGAGAATAAACTTGTAATAATAAAAGAACTAAATTGTGATTTTATTTAAAAATCGTAGGATAATTTTATTAGATTAAATCTGTGATATCACGGGAATAAAGTCACAATTTTACGAGAAAAAAAAAGTAATTTTACGAGAAAAAATATCGTTATATTATGAAATTATAGCCCTAATATTACGAGAATAAAGTTGTAATTTTACAAGAAAAAAATCGACATGTTGCGAGAATAAATTTGTAATTTTAGTAGGACTAAATCGTAATTTTACAAGAAAAAAATCGACATGTTGCGAGAATAAATTTGTAATTTTAGTAGGACTAAATCGTAATTTTACGAGAAAAAAAATCGTGGGCTAATTTTATGACATTAAACCTGTAATATTACGGGAATAAAGTCACAGTTTAACGAGAAAAAAACGTATCTTAACGAGAAAAATATCGTTATTTATGAGATTATAGTCGTGATATTACGAGAATAAAGTCGACATGTTGCCAGAATACACTTGTAATTTTGATATAGGGAAATGGTGCTACCTAAACAAACATATAAATCAAGCGAGAGCACAAGACAGACTCCTGTTTCTAAATGATAAAAGGAAAACGTTTCCAGATTTTATTTAACATTTTAACTTTTTGAAACATTATTCACAATAGTCCGTTGTAAGCGTACTGATCGTTTTAAGTTTTCCTCACAACCCAAAATCGCCTTTCAAAACACTGTAAGAGCTGAAACACATAAAAACATCTCTAACATGAGTGAACGCAAA
>NW_024692573.1:0-1893 GCF_008729295.1 Plectropomus leopardus | reverse complement strand
TGTCATTTTTTGACATTTTTGCTTTACTATAGCCTTGGTGTTACAATCCACAGGTGTTAAGTCTAGGGACAAAGGGAAGCAGCACAGTGTTGTGGTGTTGAACAGGTGGGAAAAACGTTTATTTTTCAACACAAGCATGAATGAATGAACTAGCCCAGCATCAAGAGAGCAGCACACAGACAAACAAAGCTAGAGGGTGGCAGGTGGTGGCAAATGAACAAACCAAAACAAAAGAACCCTTTAAGCCAAACCCACCCCACAGAATACTACAACTTCACCTGTTGCCAAAAACAACAATATCACAACCACCCCTAAGGCCTAGTGTGCTAGACAAATAGTTACCTGCGTGTGGTGCGACAACATGAAATAGAGTGAAGAGCTAATCTAGAGCCCAGCTCCCTCGTACACGAGTTAACAGAAAGTATGAAGTTATCTATCACAAGGTTACATCACTCACACCAGCAGAATACGAGGTGAAATGTTCATGGGTAAGACCGGCTGTGCTTTGGCAAAGGTACGGCAGACTTAAATAGACAACAGGAAACACATGATTGGAGGAAGCGCTCATTGAAAGGGAGGAAGGCGGGACCACCACCACCACTCAACTGGTCGGTAGTAAGGCGTGCAGCAGGAGGAGGAGAAACGAGCAGAGGAACACCCCAAGGCAAGGAAGGAAGGAATCCCCGGTGACGTAGCAAACCTCCGATGAC
The DNA here is from genome assembly GCF_008729295.1 of Plectropomus leopardus. Taxonomy (NCBI): domain Eukaryota; kingdom Metazoa; phylum Chordata; class Actinopteri; order Perciformes; family Serranidae; genus Plectropomus; species Plectropomus leopardus. Next base: position 1,183 of record NW_024692573.1, on the reverse strand, counting down.
ATCATCAGTCACGCCGCCTGAAAAATGAGACTGCCACAACCCACACACACAAATCAACCAAAACAACGCCAGCGACCAAAACACTTCCGTTTTGTATCGTTTTTTTCACATTCCATATTATGTTGTTTGTGGCCTTGTCTGCAATATTTAATCCCATGGCGTGTCTCTGCACGCTATGTGGTTGTGTTTTGACATTCCATATTTTGGTATTTTAGGCTATTTTTTCCAAAATCTATGCAATGGCATGTCTTGGCAAACTATTTTAAAAAGCATTGAGCTGTTTTAGGCTGTTTTTGGGAAATGTCATTTTTGACATTTTTCCATGCTATACCTTTGATCTTTGGTCATTTTTTCGACATTCAAAATTAGGGTGTTTTTTACAGTTTATGCAACGTTGTATGCTATGGCGTGTCTTATTACGCTATTTTAAGTAGGTTTAAGCAGTTTTTAGCTGTTTTTGGGAAATGTCATTTTTTGACATTTTTGCCATACTATAGCCTTGCTTCTTTGGTCATTTTTTCGACATTCAAAATTAGGGTGTTTTTTTTACAATTTATGCAACGTTGTATGCTATGGCGTGTCTTATTACGCTATTTTAAGTAGGTTTAAGCAGTTTTTAGCTGTTTTTGGGAAATGTCATTTTTGACAATTTTGCCATACTATAGCCTTGCTTCTTTGGTCATTTTTTCGACATTCAAAATCAGGGTTTTTTTTGTCAGATTTTGCAACATTCTATGCTATGGTGTGTCCCAATAGGCTATTTGAAGTTGTTCTACACAGTTTTTAGTTGTTTTTGGGAAATGTCATTTTTGACATTTTTGCCATACTATAGCCTTGCATGTATGGTCATTTCTTTTGACATGCTAAATTCTGGTGTTTTTGGCCCTTTTTGGCAACTTTCCTTTGTATGGTGTCTCTTCGCAGGCTAATCTAAGCTGTTTCTAGGTGTTTTGAGCTGTTTTTGGGACGTGCCAAATTCTGATATTTTTGCCTTACTATAGCCTTGCATTTTTGGTCAATTTTTTGACATGGTAAATTCTGATGTTTTTAGCCCTTTTGGCAATTTTCTTTGTTATGGCATGTCTTGGCAGGCTATTTTAAGTAGTTTAAAGCTGTTTTGAGCTGTTTTTGAGACATGTCATTTTTTGACATTTTTGCTTTACTATAGCCTTGGTGTTACAAT
>NW_024692572.1:0-672 GCF_008729295.1 Plectropomus leopardus | reverse complement strand
CTAAGAACACTGCCTGTAAAACTAAAGACCAAAAAAAATTAAGAATTTAATATTACTTAAAAAAAACCATTTTTTTTTACAGTATAATACCATTTTTAAAGTACTTTAGTGAACATCAGATTTGGGCATTATGTGGAAAGGATTTGTCTGTTCTCAAAGCGAAATCGGCAGGTTGTTGAGCAAGACTTTTCCTCAGGACTTCAACCTCGCAATGTCCCGGCCTGTACTGGCACATTGAACACAAGGTAACACTGGCAGTGTCGAGGACAGCTGGCACTGACTGCACCTGCAGGGTGCAAGTGACAGAGAAAACATGTTTTCCGTGATGTGCTCCTGTGGGCAAATAGTCACTACGCAATACCTTCCTCTATGACCTCGAATAGAATCAGGGATTAGATGGGTTTTTACCGTAGTAAGTGTGTAAATTGAGGATTTGGGCTATTAGTTTATCAAAGGTAATCAATTATATCTGTTACACTGTACTATTTTGATTTTGTGTTAAATATAAGCTGAAATACAAGCGCAAGCCGTGCTGCTTTCAGCATGCATGAACAAATAGCTTTTAAGGCAATTCATTAATTTTTTTTGAAGAAATTGTGGAATTTAAAAAGAATCATGAGTATTGCACAGTAAACACAAGTCTTTCTTTTTCTTCCACAATATAACATTGTG
>NW_024692571.1:0-518 GCF_008729295.1 Plectropomus leopardus | reverse complement strand
CCCACTCGCACTGGAACAGCCAGTATCATTGTTCGTGTGCTGGATACTAACGACAACGCCCCAACTTTCGAAAAAGATAATTATGACGTGAATATTATGGAAAACTCTCCTGTCGGAAGTCTTGTCATTAAGCTGAATGCTACAGATCTGGACGATGGGACAAATGCACAGATCGAATATACATATAGCCTGTACACATCAGAAAAAACGCAGGGAACATTTAACCTAAATCCTTCCACTGGTGAAATAACCGTGAAGGGAATGTTGAATTACGAAGATATTCGAAATTATGAAATGGAAATCATAGCAATGGATAAAGGAGTCAACAGTTTATCAGGACAGTGTAAAATAAAAATTTCTGTAGCAGATATGAATGACAACCACCCAGAAATATCCATCAAATCATTTCAGAGTCCTATAAAAGAAAATGAACCGATAGACACAGTGATAGCAGTAGTTAGTGTCAGTGATAAAGACTCAGGTGACAATGGAGTGGTTGATCTTCATATTCCAGATAA
>NW_024692570.1:0-315 GCF_008729295.1 Plectropomus leopardus | reverse complement strand
TTGGAACAAATTGGTTTTATTTCTTTTAAAAACATGGGGGAAAAGGCGATGAGCTACTTTGCAATAAGTGTCCTGCAAATTGTGAAAAATAAGTAAACTTAGAAAAATATATTTTTAAAAAAGGTAGAAAAAATCCATAAAGTTATATTTAAAATGGTCATAATTTTCAGGAATATAATTATTTAAAAGAACTTCTCCAGTTCATTTTCTTTTTTGTTCTTTTTTTTTTGGTGCTATTTTTCAGGTAATTTTCTTGTAGTTTTTTTGTTTGTTTTTACAAATTTCTTGAAATTTTGGGGGATATTTCTTTCTAAG
>NW_024692569.1:0-217 GCF_008729295.1 Plectropomus leopardus | reverse complement strand
CCCAGTAAAACACCAGTGAGACACCAGTTAAGACCCCAGTAAAACACAAGTAAAACACCAGTGAGACTACATGAAAACGAGGACTGTGACTGGTATCTGTGACTGGTTTTTGTGGACTGTGACTGGTATCTGCAGACTGTGACTGGTTTTTGTGGACTGTGACTGGTTTTTGTGGACTGTGACTGGTATCTGTGGACTGTGACTGGTATCTGTGGAC
>NW_024692568.1:0-451 GCF_008729295.1 Plectropomus leopardus | reverse complement strand
GAACTTTAACCCTTTATAAAAAATTGGTTTAAATTATAAAAACATAGATAGAAGGCAAATCAGGGAGAAATTACCCGAAAATTAGCAAGAAATTAGTAATATGTGCAAGGAAATTGCCTAAAAATAAGCATGAAAAAAGAAGGAAATTACCTTAAACAGTGCTTTAAAATTATCATGATTCAATAAGATAACTTTGAACATGTAATATGATAATTATACTTTTTTCCCTGGCTGTTTTTCTTTTTCCCTACGTATTTTTTACTAGCTTTTGAAAAATAACTTTCTAAATGTACTAATTTCTTGCAATTTGTGGAATTTTTTCACATATTTTGGAAAGAAAACAAACATATTTGCTCAGGGTTCAAACATTTAAATACTTGTTACAGGCATTTTAAAGGTGACGTGGATGCAGGTTTTAAAGGGTTAACTTATTAATTTGATTGTGACTCAC
>NW_024692567.1:0-200 GCF_008729295.1 Plectropomus leopardus | reverse complement strand
TCTCGGAGTGAGAGTTTGACTAACGAGACTGTGCCTCTTTTGGGAACGTACGCTTCATTGTCATTAACATTGTCAACAATGCTTAAACATGATCATTTTGAATTGGTTGGCATTTTGGCAGAAGTAAACGCTGTTGATACAAAGATATTGGCAAAGCAACAACAGTACCTAACAGATTTAAAGTCCTGTACAGATGTTTG
>NW_024692566.1:0-310 GCF_008729295.1 Plectropomus leopardus | reverse complement strand
AACAAATTGCGGTGTGTTTGTGTGTTTACGTGTGTATGTGTGTATTGGAAGTATGAATGGAAACACAGCTACTTCACAGTCAGGCCCCAGGCATTCATTGGCATCACTCACTCTGCGCTCCAGTATTTCTGATGCTCATTCGCTCCCATCTGAGCAAAAGATCTCTACTGAGGAGCACAGTAAGACCATTACACTGTATTTGTCCTTCACTCTGTCTGTGTCTGTCTCTCTTTCTATCGACAGCATTATGACCTTTATGAAGAGGCTTGCTGGCAAAGTTAACCCACTCCCATATTCCCATTAGCAAACA
>NW_024692565.1:0-919 GCF_008729295.1 Plectropomus leopardus | reverse complement strand
TAAAACTAAAGGACTATTAAACTAAATGCATCTTTCTCATATACGAATGTCACTTCTGATGTCAGTCTTACCCCAGTTGGTCCTGATCAAAGCTTTGTCCAGTTTGGTGACGATGTCATCTTTCACACCAGAGAGATGAAACACACAGTCGTACCTCCTCCAGTCTTCAGGTGTGACTGATGAAACGTTCAGGTCAATGCTCATCTGGAAGGATCCATCGTGGTTGGGGAGGATCTCTCCGAGGTCCACGTCCTCATGAATCTCCTCTCCGTCTTTCCTCCAGAACATCACGGCTCTGTTGGGGAAGAAACCTGTAGCGTGGCAGCTGACGGGAGAGGAGGGAGACTTCTGGAGGAGAGACACTGAGGGGAGGTCTGAAGAGTTACAAAATACAGTTTTAGAATTATTAAGTCACCTAATGGTGAAGGGAGAAGTTATAGTTGGGATGTTATGTTAAAAAATAAAATTAAATTAAATTTACATCATGTTGAGACGAACTAGAAACAGGCTGTCAAATTTGTCATATCCCTTGGGTTTGGGTGCTATTACCATATAACAGTAAACCAGGATATGAAGAAATCTTGAAGGCACAGCTCAAACCCTTTGCAACATGTGATTAATGATCAAAGAATGATCTAATTAAAGTTAAAAACATAAGACATAAGACACTTCACTTCATCGTCATTCAGAAAGCATCCGATTATGGGACTCTACCTTTTCTTTGCAGAAGATTCTTTCCATAGTTCAAAGACGTCTTCAGCCAAGCAACACATTCTGTGTTGAGGTATCTTATCCAAGACTCCATATAAATTGTATTTTCATTCCACTCTTGTTTAATGATTTCAGCCTGCGGTTTCTCAGCGATCCATGACTTTGTCTCCCCGTCAAATGTGAGGAAGTTCTCTCCATTATAACCATA
>NW_024692564.1:0-333 GCF_008729295.1 Plectropomus leopardus | reverse complement strand
TTTTTGATGATAGAATTAATAGTATTACCAGTGTGTTTATTATTTCCATGTTCATTTACAGTTACAATACTGTAACATCTCACAGATGGTTAAAAAAAATCATACTGACATAATTTCTTTCACCAAATATATGATGAAGTAATATTATATATGTAGTATTAATAACAGTAAATATTCATGCCTTTTTTATTTTAATTATTTTTTTTTTTAAATTATCTTTTTATCAATACTTTTACCATAAAAGGCCAATGCAACTTTTTGGAAAAACATGTTTAGAGACAGAAAAAAAAAAAAACAAAAAAAAAACATACTTACATTTTTTTTAAACCACTT
>NW_024692563.1:0-615 GCF_008729295.1 Plectropomus leopardus | reverse complement strand
AAAGATTCTTCTGTTATCTAGTTCTGAACATATAATTATGAATTGAGTTTTCTTGATATTTTTTCCTAGTTATCCTCTAATTTTCTATTGCAGGACATTTCATGCCAACCTGCTAATTCCCTTTTTTCCCAATGTTTTTAAAATAAATCAAACCAATTCGTTCAAGTGTCAAAGGTGTAAATGCTTGTGAAAGGCGTCTGAACGCAGCACAAAAAATCTGATGTCGATCTGACGCGTTAACGTTAAAAAAGGGTTAACGCTGGCTACTTCCAAATGTTTCTGTTACTCTGTGGAACAGACAGCAGACAAAGAGACAAGCAGATTGAGTAAAAATGACAGAACTCAGTGCACATCGAGGTTCTTCAACGTTTAACGTTTTGTTTCAAAAACAAGAACCAGTCTGACATGGAGAGCTGAAACTGAGCAGAATACGATCCTCTCTGACGTGTGGAAACAAAAGAGCTGAGCGGTGACTGATAGTTATCAGAGAGGAGGCCTGCAGAGTTTGGAGAGACTCCAGAAACATCCTCAAACTTCTGCAACACGGGAAATATTTCGACTCGGGGAACAAAAACACTAATAACACTTTCAGGCTGCCTGGATTAGAGGTTTGAC
>NW_024692562.1:0-1204 GCF_008729295.1 Plectropomus leopardus | reverse complement strand
AACTGTAACTGAACACTAACATCTGCCTCTGAGAGGTGCTGACCTCCATTCATACTGCCAACCTGTAAGATCTCAGCACAATACACTGTCAAGTGCACTTTGATTTGAATAAATAAAGTGAAACATCTCAACACCTTATTAGGCACCGTTTTATGACACAATAATATCTATTCTTGCACCAAATTTCTGAATTCAAATTTATAAATTCAAATTTATAAATTCAAGCACTTTAAATATGACCAATATCTGTTTTCAAAAACTCCAAACCATGTTTTTCCCATGTTCTTCTCAGGTTGAATGTTTAGGAGGGTAAGAACGGGAGGTAGGGAAGGATGAGGAGGGGGAGGGGAGGTAGGTAGCATGGGGAAAGCTGAAAACAACATATTATAGCTTGTAAAGACACGTCATAGTATACAATGTTGAAAAAATGGTCGAAAAAGCCATACTATAGTATGTCAAAATGCCAAATTTTGACACGTCAAAAAAAAAGGCTGAAAATTACATATTATAGTTTGTAGAGACACGTCATAGTATACAAAGTGGAAATAAAGTCCAAAAAAGTGCAAAAAAACTAAAAATTTATTATGTCAAGAAAATGGCCAGAAAAGTCCAAAAAGTCCAATTTTGACTACTCCCAAAAATGGCTAAAAACAACATAGAATAGCTTGTAGAGATGGGTTAGAGTATACAAAGTGGGAATAAAGTCCAAAAAAGGCCAAAAACCTCATAATTTAACATGTCCAAAAAAAATGGCCAAAAAGGCAATAGTATAGTATGTCCAAAAAGTCAAATTTTGACTACTCCAAAAAATGGCTAAAAACAACATAGAATAGCTTGTAGAGAGGCGTAATGGTACACAAAGTGGGAATAAAGTCTAGGAAAGGCCAAAAACCTAAAAATTTTAGATGTCAAAAAAAAAATGGCCAGAAAGGCAATAGTATAGTATGTCGAAAAAGTCAAATTTTGACTACTCCAAAAAATGGCTAAAAATGACATAGAATAGCTTGTAGAGAGGCGTAATGGTACACAAAGTGGGAATAAAGTCCAGAAAATGCCAAAAACCTCATAATTTAGCATGTCACAAAAAATGGCCAGAAAGGCAATAGTATAGTATGTCCAAAAAGTCCAATTTTGACTACTCCAAAAAATGGCTAAAAACAACATAAAATAGCTTGTAGAGACGTGTTAGAGTATACAAAGTGGG
>NW_024692561.1:0-243 GCF_008729295.1 Plectropomus leopardus | reverse complement strand
GCTTGTCAACTACTATCAATGCCCGGTATAGACTGATTAACTATAATATTCTACATCAGTTATACCTTTCCCCCAGAAAAATTACATTCATTCAAATCTGACCTGTCAGAGATGTGCTTCAGATGTGATACTGAAGTTGGTTCCTTTCTACATTGTACCTGGCACTGTAGCAAAGTGAGGCCTTTCTGGCATGATGTCTGTTCCACTTTAACCAGGATCACAGGAGTTAGTGTTCCACTGGAC
>NW_024692560.1:0-332 GCF_008729295.1 Plectropomus leopardus | reverse complement strand
TTCCCTTTTTTGGGGATAATTTTCTAATATTTCTCTCTCTCTCTCTCAACAAACATTTTTATATTATTTTCTTTTTACTTTTTATAAATTTCTTGCAATTTGGTCATTGCCCTTTCCCATGTTTTTGAAGAGAATTGGGGAATTGATTTTTTTTTTTTGCTGGGGTTTCATTGGTCTAAATACTTAAAGGTAAAGGTATCTCAAGGCAACACTAGAAGAGGGGTGGCTCATCCTCTAATCGGAAGGTTGGCAGTTCAATTCTCGATTCCTCCAGTCAACATGTCAAAGTATCCTTGGGCAAGATACTGAACTCAAAAAGAAGACTGGAGAAT
>NW_024692559.1:0-378 GCF_008729295.1 Plectropomus leopardus | reverse complement strand
TTTGAACAAATCTCTGTATCAGGTATTTTTTACACTATAAATAATAATCTAAACTTTAAAAATAACAATTATATTTACTTTTGCCACATAAATGAAATGCAGAGATACTGTAAAATAAAATAAAATAATGTAAGAGTTGCAGTTCAGGTGTATATTAAATAATGTTTTAGCACACCACTTAAAATCAAGAAGCCCTTGCAGCCTCCTTTGATACCCTGTCGACCCACAGCAGGGGCCGGTGGCCACGCGTTGGGAACCGGTCTGCTAAAGTACTGAAAACTTTAAATGGCTGCTCACCTGCCAGCAGGAAGAGCAGCGTGCTTGGATTCGCCATGGCGGAGCCCGGCAGGAAGCTGTTGGAGAGCTGCAGAGAAAATT
>NW_024692558.1:0-742 GCF_008729295.1 Plectropomus leopardus | reverse complement strand
TATTTTGTGTTTTTTAATTTTTATTTTTATTCTATTTTATTTTATTCGCATTGTGCATTTGTGTAGCAAAATAGCTTGAATATCAAAGTTTAAATCCCAAATTTAGGTTCCACCTGGCAGGAAATTTGACAGGCACATTTATCCCAATACCTAAAAAAACTAAAAAGAAGTCTCCATGACCTAAGTCAGTCATTTTGAATTTACTGTCCAATTTCAATGCACGTTTTGCCATTTACAGATTTCTGCGTTTTTCTAACTCATTACTGCATTATTAAGATAACCGCGATAATAAGTTATTAAAAGCTTGACTTTTTGTGAAATGAAAACAGGAAATGTTTTTAACTGAAAAATGTGAAAATTAAGTGTCCGTCATCATGTGCGATTCCTCTTTTCTTACATGGTTTTTAAGATATTTAAAAAGTTCAAATCAAATGAAAACCCGAGCAGACAAGAAGAAGGTCAAATTTCGACACAGATACCGCACTGACATTATATTATTAAAGGTTGTGTTAGTATTATGGTTTTTCTAAATATAAACTCAGCTCAGAAAAGTGATGTTTGCACCTATTTGTGCTTGAACTGTGTAATGAAACCGATACTTTTAATGCACTCGTGTACTGTTTTTATGCTGATTTTACATGGTAGATATTAGTGTGTGTATACGTGTGTGCCTATGTGACGGAGACAAATGGGCCGAAACGGTAAAGAGAGAGAGTGAGTGTGTGTGTGTGTGTGTGTGTGT
>NW_024692557.1:0-794 GCF_008729295.1 Plectropomus leopardus | reverse complement strand
AGGGAACCACTGAGAATGTTTATTTTCCAAGTTCAAAAGTTTTATGATATAGTTGTGACATCACAAATTCCCAGAAGTCCTGGCTGTTTTAAAGTACAGTTTCTGAATTAAGACTTGAGCATTTTTCTGTGGACTGAGTCTTTTGGTACTTTCAGTTTCTATTTAGCACACTTGCCTGCTTTATACTAATAAAAGTAATATAAATAGAAATCTGACTTTTTAGGATGTGGGACCTTTAGTCACAGATCAGTATCGTAGCAGGTGTGATCACAAGAGGGTCTCCTGTGTTTTACCTCAAAAGCTACATGATCAGATTTTACTGAAATATACTCTTCTCCAACAAAGCTCTGATCATTTAAGAGATTGGAGCACTTCCATTATACATTGTTAAAGCTTTATTCACATAGAAATGTTGACTTGGTATGTCGATTGTTTTTGATTTTTGCCTGATGTTGCTCCTGTGGTCACAAAGAATAAATGGTCGGAAATATTTGGTTCTGAACAGTCACGTTGACTGTGTATGTAAAATATCTTTATGCATTAGATACAGCAGTCTATCCACATCATACCAAAGTCACCGCATCACCAGATTTACCCCTCATTCATTTCATCTCTTTGGCTCTTTCCCCTCATCCTCTCCTTGTGAAAGTCACCCACATAGACATTTTTTATGACCAACGGCCTGAGCTGAACAATATAAACTCCACAAAATAATTGTCTTAACCACATTACATCAGTCTTGGCTGGCACAAGCACCTCATGCTAAAGCTGGCTTGCAGAGGAAATGTGGCCAA
>NW_024692556.1:0-642 GCF_008729295.1 Plectropomus leopardus | reverse complement strand
TATTATTATTATTATTATTATTATTATTATTATTATTATTTATAGTACTAGTAGTCATTTTTTATTAATAATAATAATAAAAATATTTGCATTATTTATACATGAATGTGTTCATCACTTTAATGTTGGAGTTTGAGTTAATTTAAATTTGCACAAATGTGTCAAATAAAAGTAGCGGAATAAAAAGTGCAATGTTTTCCTCTAGGTGGAATAGAATTATGAATTAATATAAAATGAAAATACTCTAATAAAGTGACAGTAGTCTTGTGTTTAAGTACAGTACTTAAGTAAATCTACTTTTTTACATTCCTCCACTGTAATACTAATATTGGACTTTTTACTCCATAATTATCTGGCAACTCGATGGAGACTGATGGCTCTGATGAGGGTATAGATTCTTAATATAGCATTAATTTAACCCTTTGATACCTAATTTATTTAAAAAAAAAATATGGGAAGAAGGCATTAAGCATATTAAGGTGAAATTGTCCCAAAAATAGCAATTAAAATGACCTAAAAAACTGCCAAAAAACTTTTAAAAAATTAAACAAAAGAGGGAAAATGACAAGAAAAAAATGCTTTAAAATAATTCTTCAAAAATATGTTAAAAAATACACTTATTAATAAGATAATTTGGTGTAG
>NW_024692555.1:0-683 GCF_008729295.1 Plectropomus leopardus | reverse complement strand
GTAGTACTAGTAGTCTTTATTTGTTTTTTTTTAATTAATAATAATTAATAATAATATTTGCATTATTTATACATGAATATGTTCATCACTTTAATGTTGGAGTTTGTAAATGTGGAGCTAATTTTAACTTCTTTATATGCTGCTGGCAAAATTGTAATTTATTACTTGATTTTTTGTGTTAATTTAAATTTGCACAGTATCTTGTGTCAAATAAAAGTAGCGGAATAAAAAGTGCAATGTTTGCCTCTAAGTGGAATAGAATTATGAATTAATATAAAATACTCTAATAAAGTGACAGTAGTCTTGTGTTTAAGTACACTACTTAAATAAATCTACTTTTTTACATTCCTCCACTGTAATACTAATATTGGACTTTTTACTCCATAATTATCTGGCAACTCAATGGAGACTGATGGCTCTGATGAGGGTATAGATTCTTAATATAGCATTAATTTAACCCTTTGATACCTAATTTATTTTTAAAAAAATATGGGAAGAAGGCATTAAGCATATTAAGGTGAAATTATCCCAAAAATAGCAATTTAAAAAAAAGACCTAAAAAATTGCCAAAAAACTTTTTGAAAATTAAAAAAGAGGGAAAATGACAAGAAAAAAATGCTTTTAAATATTTTTTAAAAAAATATGTTAAAAAATACACTTATTAATAAGATAATTTGGTGTAG
>NW_024692554.1:0-718 GCF_008729295.1 Plectropomus leopardus | reverse complement strand
ACATCATTTTCACACATGGATTGGCCACCACAGAGTCCAGACCTTAACCCCATTGAGAATCTTTGGGATGTGCTGGAGAAGGCTTTGCGCAGCGGTCAGACTCTACCATCATCAATGCAAGGGCTTGGACATTTGAGGTTTAAAATAAACTATCTTCTCCACAACTAGATTGATTGCCATGGGTTTTGGTACATTCATTTTCCCCTCAGAATAAACTGTAATAATCTGGGTGATCCCTCAACTGTCAGGTCAAATTGTCAATTTGTGCAATACTGCACTTTATGTCTAAATAGATGCAGAATTAATGGCATTCCCATCAGCCTCAGATTTACTTAGTCTTTGGTGCAAATTGGCAAATATTAACACACTGACATGCAAAACTAAGAAGGTGAACATGAAAAATATTATTCCTTGTTAGAATTGTCATCGAGAGACCCAGGTATTAGCATTTAGCTCAAAGAACTGTTGCATCGAAGATGCATTATTTTGAGTTTGCCATCTGAGTACTAGCATGGTATCTTTGCATTTTGAATATATCACTGATGAGTCACTAGTTGGGTGACAAATGCAGAGACTCTTCTTTAACTGACTGAAGATGTGAGGTCTCTACAGTCTACTACTCTGTTGATATGCTTTTATTTTTATCTTACCCAGGGCTTTAACTGGACTGTGACAATGACTGTGAAAACTTAAGTTACAGCAACCTTTTTACTGGAAC
>NW_024692553.1:0-783 GCF_008729295.1 Plectropomus leopardus | reverse complement strand
TTATCCATGGTGAGAGTTGGAGAACTGAGGGATGTCATATACTGTAAAACCCTGAGATAATATGTAATTTGTGGGCTTTATAAATAAAATTGAACTGAGTTAAATTATAGTAAAACATATAAGGGCTTTTATTTTGAAGGTAGACTTGTCTGTTTTCTGGTCTCGCTGTGCTGGTCTTGACAAAGCACTCTGATGTTTACCATGCCACACTATGAAACCCCTGCCAGACTCCTGCTGTCCTGTGAGCTTTTAGAGGGATCTACGGGAAAATGTGTAACACTTTCCAGTACTTGTGGGTCAAAAGTATTTTGTGTTCGTCTGTCAGTGCTTGTCAGGACAAGTCACAGTGTCTCCTGAAGGCACTGATGGATTACTGGATGTGGCTTCTGGGAACAGGCCCAGGGGCCAAAGTATCAGAGGCCCCCCTTTCCTTCACTTGCAAAATGTCACTCAAATGAACACAAACCAACCAGGAAGAGAATCAAGACAACCGTAAAAAAAAAAAAAAACCCACAAAGAACGTGTAAATGAACTGCAGAAAGACCCAAACAAATACAAAAACACATAAAACAGCCACAAGTAGACAAGAGACATTTACCTCAAAGACACCAAAACAAATCCAAAAAGACTGAAAACAACCACAAGGAGACACAAAATAACTACAAGGAGACAAAAAATGACACAGAGACTACAAGAAGACACACAGTGACTACAGATCGACCATACCGACACAAAATTACCTGAAAGAGACCTAAACAATTAAAAAAAGACATAACATCCACA
>NW_024692552.1:0-425 GCF_008729295.1 Plectropomus leopardus | reverse complement strand
TCTGGCACAATGCATGACTTGACAATAGGAACTGGTGTGCTGAAGTTACCTTATCTACTTAACTTTATTTTCTATATCACAAGATCATGTGAGAATCACAGAGTAGCAATGTCACACGAACTAGTGTATTTTTCTATTTAAAGAAGAGTAAATAACGGCACTTTCTCAGTGGGGAATATGTTTTTGCTCTTCTCCTGAATGGCATGTGATAAATGGTGATAGACAGATGGTTCATCCAATTACATGCCAAGTATTTTTGAAAGTGCCTGCCCTTTTTCAAACAGTTTTTAATGATGACTTCTCAGATGGTTCTGTGTAACAAACCATCTGGTGTGTTGGGTCACTGAAGTTAATAAATAATAAAATACATTAATGAAATCCTCATTATCTTTACCCGCTAACCATTTTTTAAAAATGTATTTACT
>NW_024692551.1:0-1554 GCF_008729295.1 Plectropomus leopardus | reverse complement strand
CACACACACACACACAGATTCATGGCAGTGAAATGTGGTGACATGTAAGCCTCATCCATGAATCAATAAATTAATCCAATTTCATTTCTATAGCACCTTTCAAACAAATTGAATGCAATTCAAAGTGCTTTACAGTTTGACTGAAAAAAAAAGAGCAGATGAAAAAAAAATCATCTAATATACGTCCAGAAAAGACATCTATATAATGTCCAGAAAAGTAGGGCTGGGCAATATGGAAAAAAGTTGATATCGATATTTATCACAATATCCATCAAATCATTATTTCTGTGAAGCTTAAAGGTTCCTTTGACTCCTCGGTGAGATATGAAGATATCATCAGGTTAATTTGGGTTTAAATATTTATTTTCTGTCAGACATTGAACATGACAAATATACTGTAGAACAGCATCACCAGCTGGAGGACCTATTCTACTAAAACTCACAGAGGTCCAGGTGCTAAAATTTCCTCCCAGCAAAGGTCCGAGCCGCATACCTAAAATCAGTATTATGGTTATTATTTATTATTTAGCTTTTCTTGTGGTTTGTTTTTTGCCCTCATAGTTCACTGACACAGTTCCATGTGACCATGGTGTGTTGGAGTGTAATAAACATATGATTTATTATTATTTATTAAATTTACCTGAAACAAACTTCAGGTAAATTGAAGCACATTGTGCTGATAATAGGCCAACCTCTCCTGACTGCAGGACTCTGACTTCAGCTTCTGTCAAACTTCTGTGCTGTTAATCATTTTACTCAGGAATTAAAAACTGTTGAGTCGGCCTACTTCTCCTATAGCTGCCAACAGCCTGCCGACATTCACAGTTAGAGAAAGGCTGAAAATAAGCTCATGTGCTTGTGGCCCCGGGCCCCCAAAACATTACATCTGCCCCTGGTAATAATAATGAGAGCTCAGCGCGAGCGGCCGGATGAGACACGGAGCGATGCGTCCTGCTGTTTCTAAATAATTCATCCAAAGTCTGATTAAAGCTGAAACTAACACAAAGTCGTCTGTAGAGTCTAAAAAAGTCACTTTCACCTCTGCAGATGTGTCTGTTTCAGACACTTTGGTGCTGTGAGGAGAAGCTGCGCTCTGTTTGTCTGTCTCACTGCGCTGCTGTCGGACCATCGGCTGTTTGATCCGCCATGAAGAAATGCTGTGGCTGTCAAACACTCAGCTGTTCGACAGTCAAAGTCCTTCACTGCATTAGTTTCTCTGCGTCTCTATTCTTATTATCATTTGCTGTTCGTGTTGTCTGTTAAAACACGGCTGTGATGAGTTCTATCAACATTCTATCGACTACGTCTCATATTTCAGTCGAAGAAAAGTTATATCGCGATTGATATCGTTATTGTTTTATCGCCCAGCCCTACAGAAAAGACATCTATATAATGTCCAGAAAAGACCTGTATAGTAAGTCCAGAAAATACATCTATACTACATATATAGATGTACGGATTTGTGGTTTATTATGTGTTTGGTTTATTACATTTGTAGTTTAAAATGTTTGTGGTTAATTATATTTGTGGTTAATTATGTTTGTAGTTTATTAT
>NW_024692550.1:0-724 GCF_008729295.1 Plectropomus leopardus | reverse complement strand
CACTTAATGTATTGTTGCATAGCTGAATCACTTGTGGAAGGCTGTGCGAATAAAACTGAAAAACAGCCATAAACTGGCCGCTGTTAATTTTTTTACTCCAACTCTAAACACAAAGTGTTATTTCAGGATATATTTGAGAATATGGGGAAGAAGTTCTGGGAAACCGATCCGTCCATTTGGGATTCCATCAACAACACAGGCCTCAGGTATGTCTTTGTGCTTAGTCATCACTGATAAGTCAACATCTCCTTGTGTCTATTAACAGATTTCCAGACAACAGCTGTTACTCAATTTGTCTTTGTCTCTTTCTAGTTTAGTCAGCATGACTGTTTTGTCACTTGTAGCTCCTAAGAAACAAACAAACAAAAAAAACAGTTGAGTGATGTGATCATAGTGTGATAAAATGACTTGACTCATTTTCATATGTATTTGTCTGGCAGGGGCCATTATTTCTTCTCAGTTTATGCGTCCCGGATGATGGTGGCTCAAGGTCGAGGTTTGATAGTCACCATTTCATCTATGGGAGGGCTGCGGTATCTCTTCAATGTGCCATACGGCGTTGGTAAAGCCGCAGTAAGTTCTCTTCTCATTAAGTCCTCCATTCATGTTGTGTTGTTGTTATCAAGACCAAAATCTCAAAATCTAATTTAACACAAGTGCATGTCCTGTAAAATGAGGTCAGTCTCACAAAAACCTGTTTTGTGTTGTGGTTTGTTTCCAGTGT
>NW_024692549.1:0-355 GCF_008729295.1 Plectropomus leopardus | reverse complement strand
AGAGAGATCGGGAGGAAACCAGAGCACTTGGAGTAAACCCAATAAAAGAGTTACATATTAATAACATTTCACAGTGTATTTTGGGTATGGTGGAAACGGGAGCACACCCGACACAACATACCCAAATAACAGTCACAAATGGATCAAATTTTACAATGGTTTTTTTTGTGAGGGAGAAACTGGATCACCCAGTGAAAAACCCTTGCAAATTAAGTCACAAATTACTGAGTTTGGGCTGAGCCCTGAGTGTCCCGAAACCTTAGGAATCTAGAAATTCTGCAGCATACACCCGACCTGCGTGGGGCTGCGGTGACTGGCTGCACAGGGCTGCTGGTGCTGGCCTCTGGCATCATGC
>NW_024692548.1:0-637 GCF_008729295.1 Plectropomus leopardus | reverse complement strand
AGGTTGGCTTTGAATAAATGTATTTTTCAATCCATTTCACCCTCCCAATTCCCTGAAAACACAACTGTGCCCTAAAAAGGAAGTATGGGAGGGCTGAGTATCGCCGGGTCAATTAGAGGTCTATGGGAGCAACCTGTACACGAGACATCAATCACCTGCAGCACCTATGGGACTTCCTATACAATCAATAGTGTAGTCAATGTCAGCACAAGTAAATATCACTGTGTCTTTGCATTGCCTCACGAGACTCAAGTGGAAAATTGAAGCAGCTGTTAGAGGCCTGCCTTCCTGCAGCTAGGAGCTAAGATTGTGGAACTATGAGGGTTATGGTGTATATTCATACATTTCCACTTATTTTATGAATCTGAAACCCTAATTTTTGCTCAACAAATTCGGCAAAGATAAAGCACACCAAAAGAGAACCTCACAAACTTATATACTATAAAACATCAAACAAATAGGAGTTGCTCCACATTTTGATGAATAAACTGTCTCAATTACAAGCCTGGTCTGGTTGCCCTGCAATTCACTTTTATAGAAGTTCTATGGATGTGTAAAACCGGGTTGTTAGCTACCCTGGAGATAACGTTAGTTAGATGCTTGGATCAGGCATACCTATAACGCCATATATACACAT
>NW_024692547.1:0-994 GCF_008729295.1 Plectropomus leopardus | reverse complement strand
ATAAGAATAGTTTCCTGATATTTAAAAAAAAAAAAATAGGGAAAAACATGTCATGAATGCTAAAATTAGCTACAGAGACTTTTTCTATGGGGATATACTCTGTTTTGGAGCCAGCCTTAACTGGCCATGTGATGAACTGCAGTTTTTGGCAGTTCAGCATGGACCTCATTTTTCAGCTCCAGTGGTTGCTTCTTGATATTTTTGATCTCCATCAAAAAAATCTGTTAATAATTGCAATTCAAATAGTTTTTGCAGGACAAACTGCAAGATGTTTGTGTGTGTGTGTGTGTTTTTTTAATCCAGTTTTCAATAGTAAGTAAAAATCCTGCTACAAACACATCATGGCTCTTCTGTCAGTGTGTATTTCAGTGTTTTACCTACCTTTTTCTTCCCTTGAAGTACTTCCTGTCTGTGCGTAATACTCAGGATGTGGTTGCTTGTGGACGTGGTGGGGACTCTCTCAGTCACAGGGCTCCATAGCGAGGAGGACGCTGGACATACACACCTTGAAGAAGGAAGAGGAGGAGGAGGAAGAGGATGAGGAAGATAGGGACAGGGACTCAGCTGTGTTGACACAAGTCATTCTATGCTGCGTCCAGGTGTGGGTGTGTTTTTCTCAGCTGTGCTCGGCAGGAGGAAGACCAGAACATCAGGCGAACGCCTTGATCATTGCTGCTTGATGTTATCTTCACCCTCATTCACAAAATCATCATAACCAAACTATTTTTTTATTAATAGCATCACGTCCTCTCACTCTGTCCTGCTGGTTGACAATAGTGGATCTTTGGGGTGCTATGTAATGCTGGATTGTTCATCCATGGAGGATGCAGAGGTGGTATTGTAATCCTGTAGATCAACTTCCTTCCATTCTTAACAAATCATCCCACATTTCCAGGACATGAGTTCCTGTCCCTCTCAATGACTCTCACAAGTCTAAATCCATCGATTACACACTGGTGGGGCTGTGGGAACAGGAGCTTATGTAGGCTGCTTT
>NW_024692546.1:0-644 GCF_008729295.1 Plectropomus leopardus | reverse complement strand
TGGTGATGGTGGTGATAGTGATGGTGATGGTGATGGTGATGGTGGTGATGGTGATGGTGGTGATAGTGATGGTGGTGATGGTGATGGTGATGGTGATGGTGATGATGGTGATGGTGGTGATAGTGATGGTGGTGATGGTGATGGTGATGGTGATGGTGGTGATGGTGATGATGGTGATGGTGATGGTGATGGTGGTGATGGTGATGGTGATGGTGGTGATGGTGATGGTGGTGATGATGTGTTTCAAAGAAATGTCAGTCTAAAATCACACACGTCTGCTCACGTTATAATCATGTCATGTGACTGGCGTTAGCCGTTAGCTCACCCTCTGTCCCCGGGGACCCGGGATGACCGGACTGGGACCCTCCTGACCCTGAAACAAACACAGCATCATCAGGACTGAGGTCACATGACAAAAACAGGACGCCTTCAAACATTCGGTGGAGATTAGATCAGATTATCCACCGAGATTTTAATGTTTTGAACATAAAGACCTGAACGTGTGAGAACAGATCTCCAAAAGTCCAGAGAAAACACTTTATGTGGTGCAAACAGGATATTAACTTGTGCAAAAATCACCTTGTGCTAACAGGCCATTGTGTGAAACTTGTGTGAAAAATATATTTACTTGTACTTTACTTACT
>NW_024692545.1:0-539 GCF_008729295.1 Plectropomus leopardus | reverse complement strand
CCTCCTTCCTGGTTCTGTTCCCCCCAAGGGGCGCCTGTATTCCCTGTCGGCACCTGAAAGAGAGGCTATGGACACTTACATTAAGGAGGCCTTGGCGTCCGGCATCATCCGCCCCTCCTCCTCTCCCGCTGGCGCAGGGTTCTTCTTCGTTGGCAAGAAAGATGGCTCCCTGCGACCCTGAATCAAGAATCGTTACTCTCTGCCTCTCATCGCCTCGGCGTTTGAGCTCCTTCAAGGGTCCACCATCTACACCAAGTTGGAGCTGCGAAACGCCTACCACCTGGTACGGATTCGTGAGGGGGACGAGTGGAAGACGGCCTTCAACACACCTACCAGACATTATGAATACCTGGTGATGCCGTTCGGGTTAACCAATGCCCCGGCCGTTTTCCAGGCTCTAATCAATGACATGCTCAGAGACCTGCTCAACAAGTTCGTGTTCGTGTACCTGGACGACATCCTGATTTTCTCCCGCACGAAGCAAGAGCACGTTCACCACGTCCAGACTGTCCTGCAACGCCTGCTGAGCAACTCCCTCT
>NW_024692544.1:0-341 GCF_008729295.1 Plectropomus leopardus | reverse complement strand
AATCTGGACCGGAGTAAACTGTCTGCAAGGAATGCTCGTGTTGATGCCGCAGGGAATCGCAAACGTTATTGTGACATCAGTCTCAGCACTGGAGATTTAATTGTTGCCGACAGGATCGACAGGGAGGAGCTTTGTGGAGAAAAGCTGTCCTGTGTACTAAAACGCGATCTTGTGCTGGAGAATCCGCTAGAACTACATTCGTTCAGTCTGCACATTCAAGATATTAATGATAACTCGCCAGAATTTAATGAAAAATCAATCAGTATAGAAATTCGAGAGTCGACAGGCAGCGGAGCTCGTTTTGTGATCGAGGAGGCGCACGATGCGGATGTAGGACAGAA
>NW_024692543.1:0-452 GCF_008729295.1 Plectropomus leopardus | reverse complement strand
ATATTTTATAAATATAAAAAACCCTTCTGTGATTTTTTTATTCAGAAAAATCTTGACTTTTAAAGTAACTACCAACAAAGAGTACAATATTGTAACCCTAATTCTGTTAGCACAGGTGGAGCCCTCTACTGGGCACTTTTGGGTAATAATCCTCCAATCACAAGCACGCATTCCCACATTGAGAAAAGTATATACGTCAGTCGCCAATCAGGATGTGCCTAGCCAAACACTATATTTGACAACAAATTCCTGCCATCCAACCGCCTCAAATTTGTACTTAAGTATAGTTCTGGAGTACATGTACTTAGTTACATTGCACCACAGAATATGAGTACAGGTGGGTGTAAAAAATAAAAATAAAAACCCAGCAACCAATGCCCTCACAGCCTTGTTTATAGATGGATTGCATTTATCACGCCCAAAATTGGTTTCCATAGAATCCTAAGACTGAT
>NW_024692542.1:0-655 GCF_008729295.1 Plectropomus leopardus | reverse complement strand
AACCCGTGTCTTTTGAACAGCTGCAATGTTAAGTTATATTTTCACCATGTTTCTTTTTTGATCTCTGTAACTTTATTATGAATTTTAACGTTAACCCTTTGACACCTGGATTCCATTTAAACCTTTAAAACTTCAGCCGATTGGTTTGATTTCTTCCATAATGGTGAAAAAAAAGGCAATCGGCAACGAGGCAAATTGCAAGAAATTGGTTAAAGGTGAGAAGAAAAATGACCTGAAGATGAGAGAAAGAAACAATCAATAATTAGGGAAAATGTAACAACAACAATCTAAAATTATGCAACGGAAATATATGCATTATTTTAGCACTTTTTCCAGGTAATTACCTTGTTTTTATATTATGTTATATTAGGATACTAATTAATGTTAGAAGAGGAGGAGATGCATCAGTCAGTTATCTCCAGCTCCTCTGTGAATAAACACAATGCTCCATCAGTCCATTACAGGAGATGATGTTCATCACTCAGACGTTTATCTAATTACTTAAATGGTATGATTATTAATATTTTCACAAGGAAAATGGGAATGGTTTTTACAGTAGTAAGCCAGCATTATTTTTTTTATTCAAGTTTATTTATTCTTAAATTGGATCTCCATTAGTTGCCACCAGTCCAAGTCATGAAATAAAATAAAATAA
>NW_024692541.1:0-277 GCF_008729295.1 Plectropomus leopardus | reverse complement strand
CCAGCGGACTCAGCAAAGTCCATAAAACGTCTCTGTTGCTAGGTTGAAACTAATGTTCGACCCACTTGCCGGAGTAAAAACTAGGTTTCATTACATATCGAATTCTACTGACATGACACCAGTTGCTAGTCAGACCACATTTATTTCCATGGAAACAGAGACAACACATGCAAAAAACTTTTTATTTTGAAAGGAAGTTGCCCTCAACATTAATACATTTTCATTCTATATTTTATTTACAACAATGAGGCCAAAGTATTCCAGATATGAGTGCTGT
>NW_024692540.1:0-1340 GCF_008729295.1 Plectropomus leopardus | reverse complement strand
CACACACACACACACACACACACACACTCTCTCTCTCTGTCAACATGTCACTTGAGATGAAGGATTGTTGCCTCCAGGTGTGTGTGTGTGCACGCATTATTGAGTTTATCAGTGTGTGTGTGTGTGTGTGTGTGTGTGTGTGTGTGTGTGCCTGCGTGCGTGTGTGTGTGCGTGCGTGTGTGTGTGTGCGTGTGTGTGTGATAGATCTATAAATTTGGCTTTTTTTCACCCATTTTTTTCAAAATTTTTGTTTCTTTCAAAATTTTGGGGGCTTTTTAATGAAAAAAGGGTCTTTTTTTTAGGGGGGTAAAGAGAGCAAATGAGCCCATTTATCAGCCAGAAACTGTAAAAACTGAAATGACTGACTCTCAAATTTCCAACGGTCCTTGAAAACATAATGCGTTATTATACAGGTTTATGAAACAGAGTTCCAGGACTTTTCCAGGTTTTCCATGACTGTACGGAGCCTGAGTGTCAGAGAGAAACGTGAGCAGTAAAAGCCAACGTTTCAATAAATAAATAAAATGATAATATATAAATATCTAAATATAAATGAAACTGTCTCAAACATTCAGAATCAATACTTATCAATACATGAATATTTGTAACAAATCTGAGCGTTTTTTCTCTCAGAGCGGACGCAGCCTGAGAGAGAAACCAGCTCAGCGAACTGGGATCAGTCCGTCTGAAACCAGTCTGCTCCCGTTTCTGATCAACGGGACACGAAACATCAAAAAGGAGAAACGTTCGGTTTCTGATCTGATCGGCTCACTGGATCCAAACCAGTCAGCCGCCTCATCACAGCAGAACATTTATCCCAGAGGCAAATGTGTCACATTCAAATGAAAATATATTAAATAAATATTGTATCTGCGTTTAACGATCATCTGACGCTTTGGTGCTGAAATCTGTCTTTAAGATAACGTCAGTCCGGCTGTTCTGGGATCAGTAATCTGCTCTAAAACAGTCGCCACATATTCCAGATTAAAATCATCTTTTATTTAACATGTTTCTGTTTTACAGATAATATTCATTCATATATTTGTTTGCAGTTAACTGAAATCAAATGAATCGGATCTTTGATGAATCCATTCTGACGTTTTCCAATTAAAAAAGTAAAAACTGATTCCAGCCTCCTCTTCTCCGTCCAACGCCACATTTTCCACTCATTATGATAATTTTAGACAAAACAATTAAATACTAAATAATCTGCAAAATAATCTTCAGCAAATTTACGTATTATACTTTATTAAAGTTATTACATATACTGTACTTATTATTGCATCGTGACCACAATTCTCATACACTCCAAGATCACATATAATATAATATAATATCAT
>NW_024692539.1:0-214 GCF_008729295.1 Plectropomus leopardus | reverse complement strand
GTTAATTTTCTTGTCCTTTTTACTAAATTCTTGCAGATTGTGGGTCATTTCTTCTGTGGGTGCTCGTTGAAAAAGCCAGTTTGTTTGAAATGTTTAATAATATTTAAATCTCTGGGGACGTGAGAATGATCCCAATCAT
This sequence comes from Plectropomus leopardus, assembly GCF_008729295.1. Lineage (NCBI taxonomy): Eukaryota > Metazoa > Chordata > Actinopteri > Perciformes > Serranidae > Plectropomus > Plectropomus leopardus. The sequence continues at coordinate 75 of NW_024692539.1, read as the reverse complement.
CCGTCAGTTAGTCACCGAGCGGACAGGTGAGACGCAGACTGACCGTAGCTCGCCCGCAGGTGTGGGTTTCGGAGC
>NW_024692538.1:0-214 GCF_008729295.1 Plectropomus leopardus | reverse complement strand
GTTAATTTTCTTGTCCTTTTTACTAAATTCTTGCAGATTGTGGGTCATTTCTTCTGTGGGTGCTCGTTGAAAAAGCCAGTTTGTTTGAAATGTTTAATAATATTTAAATCTCTGGGGACGTGAGAATGATCCCAATCATCCGTCAGTTAGTCACCGAGCGGACAGGCGAGACGCAGACTGACCGTAGCTCGCCCGCAGGTGTGGGTTTCGGAGC
>NW_024692537.1:0-249 GCF_008729295.1 Plectropomus leopardus | reverse complement strand
TGAGTCGTCCTCTGCTGCAGCAGAGGACCACCCCCGATGGATGTGGGTGGGCCAGCCTGGCCAAGCTGGGATGGAGGCTGTGAAGCTGCTCTCTGGGCCACAGATCGGGTCCTGAGTCGGATGGGTGTCAGCCTCACGGGGGGAGGAGGAGGGTGAGGAGGAGGAGGAGGGCTGGGAAGGCCGCTGGACTCGTCTCCCTCATCCGACAGGATCACGGTGTCGAGGGGTTGGACGCATGGATTCTGCGTG
>NW_024692536.1:0-504 GCF_008729295.1 Plectropomus leopardus | reverse complement strand
GGGGGGGGGCTGACTGCTGGCGCCTCCTGGTGCTTACATTGGACATAGCCTAATGGTTTTGCTATGAAAACAAAAAAATGCACGCATGTGCTTTTTGCATTGCAAGTGTTTCGTAACAGAAACTGTAATAAACAGGGAGCTAAGTGAGCAGTAAGAACAGTGGCGATTACAGCATTTTACTGTGAGAGCTTAAATAAATATCTGTAAAAACCCAAAATAATAAGACTGTTTGGTCACTTCACAAAGTTTTTTTCAGCCACGCTGCAGTAAAACAACCAGCAACCTCAGCATTGGAAACAAGCTAACGTTAGCACCACAGTAACATCACAGCAACACAACATACAGCCTACAGTGTCGCAGTGCGGGAAACCATCTCAGAAATGTGGTTTTATTTGTCGAAAATCTAATCAAGCAGAGATTATCCAGGCGTAACATTAAATACCTGTAAAGCAGAAATGTTTTTACACTCACCATGGTTCGGAGTCCTCTCAGCTCCCATTAGCT
>NW_024692535.1:0-322 GCF_008729295.1 Plectropomus leopardus | reverse complement strand
TGTTCTGCATGGTAGCACGATGCACATATTCAAATATATCGATCAAATAATTGATAACTTGGCTAATCATTGAGAATGTGGAAATATAACTTATTTTCTTGTCTTTTTTTAAAGCTGTATTCGTTGTTTTACAATAATTTTGTACAAAACACACAAACCGCAACACAAATAGACACAAACATACATATAAGTTATAATAACAGCAATAATGCATTGCATAAGAGGAGGGTGGGTATTAAAGTAGGATCTAATAAAGAAAGAGAGGAAAAAAGTATTAATCATTTAAAAAAAGAAAAATTAAAATAAAAAAAAGGGGATAAGA
>NW_024692534.1:0-580 GCF_008729295.1 Plectropomus leopardus | reverse complement strand
GTAGACACGCTGTACTACGACTTTTTAGTGACTTTGGTAGACACGCTGTACTATGACTTTTTAGTGACTTTCGTAGACACGCTGTACTATGACTTTTTAGTGACTTTCGTAGACACGCTGTACTATGACTTTTTAGTGACTTTCGTAGACATGCTGTACTACGACTTTTTTGTGAAATTGGTGGACATGGTTTACAATGACTTTTTTGTGATTTTCGTAGATATGCTGTCATCATCAGGGTTTTTTTTTCAGACTTATCAGGACGTTATGAATGTTGTAGTAGCCCTTTAAGAGATGCTGAGAAAGTCACCTAACAGTGAAATTTGTTAAAAGTCGGATCTCTGTGTTTCACCTGTTGTTGTCAATGCACAGATGGAGGTAGAGCACGCATGCGCAGTCCGCTGTCTGCATCTTCACTGGAAAATCATATTTCATTCCTCATTACTACAAAAATTTCTGCTCTGCTCCATCAAGCTGGCGGGATTTTATCAGGTCTGTGCCGGAAATATGTAATCTCAGTCTTTCAAAATAAAGGTTGAATGAATTAAATAACATCTTAAATATTCCAGTGTCTCAGTTT
>NW_024692533.1:0-916 GCF_008729295.1 Plectropomus leopardus | reverse complement strand
CTTCCTCTATTTAATATGTGTCACACTAGCGTAATAGCCACTCTGTTTATATATATATACAGTATATATATAGCATGTTCTGCATGGGTTCTCTCCGGGGTCTCCGGCAGCTGGGATTGGCTCCAGCCCCCCCGCGACCTTTACAAGGACGAGTGGTTACAGAAAATAATTGACTGTGTATACATATATATATATCTCACTTGTTGCTTTATATGGGCACATAACATCAGCATAACAAGACACTCTTCAAATATTGGTTCACATGAATGGGACAGACAACCTGAAAACATAAATGTCTCTGAGCAGCCACAGTTATCACTGGCATGAAGGCATAATAAAAAAAATCATCCCAGTCCCATACTCATATTTATCATTCTAAATGTATACTTCTTTATTTGCAGATGAAATTGTTATCAGATATATACAGAGAAGAATGTTACTGACTCCATGAAGACTAAAAACTCACTGAAAAACATATTAACAACACAACAAATATATTAACAGCAATGTTAAATGAAAATAGATTAAATTTCTGCACATGGAGACATGAAACTGAGCTCAAGCTGCTGTGGATTCAATAACAGCCAGTAAATCTGAAAGTCAGCTTTAAAATCTTCAGCTGGAAGACAAATTAAGAAAGAGAGCAAGAGTGAAATGGTCTTTGCTGTTCAATGAAGATAATTCCAGCTGCTGTTTTCCTAAACTGACTGCAAATGAGAAAAGTTTTTACAGCTGATGCAGAAATACACATCAGACTAAAACAAAAGTAAGTCTTTCAAAATGACTTTAGGATTTTTTTTGTCAGTTTTATTTATTTTTTTTTTTTTTACAATTTTTCAGTTTTGTAAAACATGATGAGTTAATCTTAAGGAGGCAGAAGTGTTGGTCAAACTCTATCAGAGGGTGTGATGTTTTC
>NW_024692532.1:0-287 GCF_008729295.1 Plectropomus leopardus | reverse complement strand
GCAGCTCACCTGTCTGTAGCTCACCTGTCTGCAGCTCACCTGTCGGCAGCTCACCTGTCTGCAGCTCACCTGTCGGCAGCTCACCTGTCGGTGGCTCACATGTCGGCAGCTCACCTGTCTGTAGCTCACCTGTCTGCAGCTAACCTGTCTGCAGCTCACCTGTCTGTAGCTCACCACTACACAGCTAACCTGTCTGCAGCTCACCTGTCTGCAGCTCACCTGTCTGCAGCTCACCTGTCGGCAGCTCACCTGCCGGCAGCTCAACTGTCTGCAGCTCACCTGTCTGT
>NW_024692531.1:0-617 GCF_008729295.1 Plectropomus leopardus | reverse complement strand
ACACACAGGTACACACAGGTACAAACACAGGTACACACAGGTACACAAAGGAACACACACAGGTACACACAGGTACACACAGGTAGAAACACAAGTGCACACAGGTAGAAACACAGGTACACACAGGTACACACACAGGTACACACAGGTGCACACACAGGTACACACACAGGTACACATAGGTACACACAGGTACACACAGGTAGAAACACAGGTACACACACAGGTACACACAGGTACACACACAGGTACTGAGCTAAAAGTTCCTTCAGATTTAAAGCTCACAGTTTCCTCTACAACTCAGTGACTGTTTATGTTTCATCAACAGAGTTGTTTATGTGTTCTGTGTTCAAACAAACAAAGACACAGACACAAACACAAACACACACACGCACACACGCACGCGTGCGCACCAGTCCTGGTCAGGTAAAACTGATAAATATTTATCTGATCGTCAGCAGCAGAATTTAAAAGTTAAATCCTGTTTGTTGCCTTTGAGTTTCTTTTCAATCCAACATGCTGACGGGAAATGTACGTTCACTCGTACATATAACTGTATATAACTATATGTTACTGTATGTAACTATATATAATTATATATAGCTATATGTAAACAT
>NW_024692530.1:0-866 GCF_008729295.1 Plectropomus leopardus | reverse complement strand
GATGAGCTCCTTCTTTTTTTCTCCTCCCTTCCCGCCTCCCTTTCATCCATTCTCTTTCTTTTCACCTTTTCCTCCTTTCACTCTTTCTTTTCTTCTCATCTCTCTCATTTTTCACCTCCTCCTTTCCTTTTTTTCCATCTCCCTCTTTCATTCTTCTCATCTTTACCTCTTTCTTCTGTCTTTCTTTTCTTCCTCTCATTTGGTCTCTCCTCCTCCCCTCACCATTTTTTTTTACTTTTTTCTTCACTTCTTTTTCTTTACCTTTTTTCTTCCCATGTTTTCCTTCTTCCTATCTTTTTCTCCCTCCTTTTTTACTTCAAATGTTTCCTTTTTACTTCTTTTTTCTTCCTGTTTTAGTCCTTTCTTTCTTTTCATTTTCTTCCTTTCTTCTCTTTGTTTTACTTCCCGTCATTCCTCCTTACTTTTTCACTTCCTTCACATTTTCATTCTTCCTTTTCCCTCTTATCTTTTCTCCTTTTCTGTTTTCACATTCCCTTTCTTCCTGTCTTTCCCTCTTTCCACTCTTGTTCGATTTATCTTTTCCTCTTTTCCTTTCCTTCACCTTCTCTTCCCGTTCTGTCTTTTTTTCCTTTTACTTCAACAGTTTTTAAATTTTTCATTTTCTTTTTCATTTCTCCTTTTTTCCTGTCCTTTTCTTCATCCCTTTTTTTAGGATCGTCTTTCCTCGTTTCTCCTCTCTGCCTTCCTTCTTTCTTTTCCTTCTTATTTTTCCACCTTTCCTCCGGTTAACATACCTTTTCTGTTTTTCTTTTCTTACTTTTCTAATCTTTCATCCTTTTCTCTTTCACCTCCTTATTCTTCCTTTTTTACCCTGTTCCTCTTTTCCAGTTTCACCCTCCTTTTTC
>NW_024692529.1:0-2166 GCF_008729295.1 Plectropomus leopardus | reverse complement strand
TAAGTTAATTTAGCAGAATAAAAAATACAGTATTGGCTTTTTAAAATGTAGTGGAGTAGAAGTATAAAGTGGCATAAAATGGATATACTCGAGTAAAGTATAAGTATCTGCACTTAAGCAGTGGTGGTGTCTGACAACTGTACTTACTTTCCATACTTAAAATGTTAGATTAGTTTATGAATTACTGTTGTGATAAATTAACCCTTTGAGACCTGAGGAAATTGGCTTGATGTCCCTGAAAACTTAGGTGAAGGGCAATGAGCAACTTCAGAAGAAATTACCCCACAATTAGCAAAAAAAAGTAAAAGAAAAATATCAAAATAAAGAAATGACATGAAAAGGGTGCTTAAAAATACTAATAATAATTCTGTAAAAAAAGTTTAAAAATAGGATTATTAAAATTAAAATTATAAAAGTAATTTATAATACAGTATAGTTGTTTTCAAAGAAAAGTAAACATGCTCGAATTTCAAAGGATTAAATACTTGTGAAGGTTTCTGAATGCAGCACAAGAAAAGTAATGTCGATCCAGGTTTCAAAGGGTTAAACAACTGACACTATATAAAGTATATAACATAGTTTCACTTAGCTCCACTTCCACTGGACAAAAGATTAAAATGCTGCTTAAATGTTACTGCAACAATAACAAGTAATATCATTTGGGTTGTTTTTTTCTCTATATATGTTTCTGTACTGGTCTTCTCTTTGAATAATAAGCTCTATCATTGAGTTCAGCCAGACTGTTTTTACCACCTCCTCCTGCTGCAGTGTTTATCAGGTCTGTGTCATCCCTGCATGCCTTGCATACCACAGCAGAGATGCTTCCATGTCTAAAGCTTTTTTTTCTTTTTTTCTCCAGGATGGGGTTAAGGGACGTAAACAACCTCGGCTGTTTCCAGCAGGGGAGTCCAGGGCCGGCGGTGAGCAGACTCTGGACAGAGAGAATACATTCCCACATCTGGTTTTGATCTCAGCTTTACAGTCAAAATCTGACTTTCAAACACTCCAGTGCAGGGCTTTCCCTCCAGATGAAAAGAGACTGCTGGGATTGTCATCCAAGTCTTATTAAACAGCTTGTGTTGTTTATGTTTCCCGCTCACATATTTCCCCCGTATCCCCCCCCCATCTTGAATTGTTTATGACTGACTGGAGTGGAGTTGGAACGAGAATTAATGACTTTACAATGGCCATATAGATTAGTCGAAATAACAACCTGTTGGATGTATACCAAAGGTAGAAGGTTTACATCCACATGAATGAGCGTCATCCATAAAAACAGCTGACTGAGACATTCTTAAAGACTGTATCAGTTTAAAGCAAACCTCTTATTAATATTTATTTATTAATAATGCTGTACACTTAGTTTAGACTAATGAATCTCTAATGTCAAATAAAGGGTTTTGTAGCCTATTAAGTGTGAAACAGGAAACTGAACTTTTACTCTTAATTCATTAAATACCTGTTTAAACAGACATCAATCCTCATAATTAACATTTATGATATTCCCCAGAGCTGGAAGAAAAAAGGTTTGATTTATGTTTCACATAATTTAATTGGGATACTAGAGATATCCTTTTTTTTCTCAAAAATGTTATTTATTTTTATCTTCCAACATGTCCCTTACAGTGGACATCAGGTCAGTTTTTTCATAAAAGATTCATTTAATTACAGTAACCTAAAGTTACATTATAGGCCTGAAATTTGATTGCATTTTGGAAAAAAAGCAATATTGAAATCATTGTGCACTCTTTTATCTGATTAGACATACAAGGAGGACTGACCTTAGCTCCCCAAACATTAACCTTATGTTTCATGGCAACACTCTTTCAATTAATGTTTATTCTTATTAGGACAGTTAGGACTACATAGCAGAGACTTTTGCCACATACCACATTTTTTGTAGGCTAGTTTGCAACATCTAGACAGACTTTTAAATAAAAGTAAATACACACAACTCAACATTAAAACAGCACAAGTCACCTTGATCTATCAGAGCTCATCAGTCATGTGCAAAAAACAAACATGTGAACAAGTGAAACAAGTGAGAAGAACCTGATCATTTATGACCACATGACTCATCCTTCTTTTAGGTAAATGACTGAAAAGATGAGCACAACCTACATATAAGGTTGTATTCTATAATTATAATTTAAAAAATAAAATAAA
>NW_024692528.1:0-862 GCF_008729295.1 Plectropomus leopardus | reverse complement strand
TGTGTGTGTGTGTGTGTGTGTGTGTGTGTGTTTGTGTGTGCTCATTTGTCCATGCAGCTGTGTATGTCTTACACAGAATGTGCCACTGTCTGCATGTGCTTATGCTAATGCTCATGCCCGAGTGTGTGCACATGCACGTGTGTGCGTGAGCGTGATACCTAGCTCCAGGTGGTGCATTGTCTGTAGTCTGTTCCTCTCAGACAGCACATCTTCTTTGGCCTTTCTCTCTAACGCCTGCAGAGCCTTGGCGTGTCTCTCCTCTCCTAAAGACTGCGTCTGAGGTTCCTGCAACACACATAAACACACATGTTGTCCTTTTACAAAAGCACTTAATGTACATGTACACGCTCGTGGGGTAACATTACAATGCGTCTTATCTGCTGCGCTATCATCAAAGCTGCTCAATAATTCATCACAGAGAAAATCTATGAAAGAGAGTACATATGATTTGAGTGTACCTGCAGCAGATCCCTCAGCTTCTTGTTTATCTCCTTGGTCTCTTGGACCTCTTTCCTCAGTCTGTCAATTTCGGGGTTGCCATGGCAATCATCTCCGGGGCCCTCCTTCTTTTTCTTTGCCTGCATTGGTGAAAATATTGTAAGCAAAAGGCATTTAAAGGCTTTCTGTGTGTTGTAATCCTGAGATGATGAATTTTCTGGCATTGGATTAAATGTGAGATGTGGCTTTTGTTTAAGAATTTGCAGACAAGCTTTCTTAAAATAAATAAATGGAACTTCATTGTGCACTCAAAACAGGCTTATGGAACTAATTAAAAGAGTACTCCAGCGATTTAGTACCGCACTTCCATTAAGTTGGTCAAATCGCTGAGACTGAAATATGCAGACTCTGAGACTCTAGTGTG
>NW_024692527.1:0-529 GCF_008729295.1 Plectropomus leopardus | reverse complement strand
GTCAACAAATTTTGGCAAAAGATTTGTGAAGACCTATCGACATGTCTAGGACACCCCATCCCTGCCTCCCCCTCACTTTGTTTGCTAGGTGATCTCACTAACATCAATATGGACACTAACAAATCCTACATGCTCCTTGCAGCTCTAAGCATTGCCAAGAAGACTATCCTCATGAATTGGAAATCCAAAAAGAATCTAAGTATAAGTCAATATAAAAATCTTGTATTAGATCACATCTCCATGGAGAAAATGTCTGCCTGTACAAAAAATCAACTCACAGAATTTGAACATATCTGGACCCCAATAATTAACTTCTCACATAGTGTCACTGGGGATCGGGGCTTCGCCGCCCTGACTTCTGGGCTGGTGGCGGTGGATTCCGGTTGTCACGGGTATCCGGTGGCTCGCTGGGCCTCTGCCCCCTCGGTGTGGAGGGGTGCTCTGGGGGGTTGGTGGCTCTTGGGCCCTGTCTGGGCTGCCTCGCTGGTGCGGGTGGCTTGGGGCCCGTGCTGTCCCCCGGCGGGGGGGT
>NW_024692526.1:0-337 GCF_008729295.1 Plectropomus leopardus | reverse complement strand
TTTTTTACAGTTTTTACCCCTCATGCCTGCAAGTCTCTATTTACATATATACATTGTGAGAGTAAAAAAATGACTAGTGACAGCAAAGATTTTCACATTAACACATTTAAAAAAATCCCATCAGTTACATATATATATATATTACACCGTAAAATCTGAAGTTGATTTTGCTTTTTAAAAAATCAAGGAAAACGACTGCATTTGAAAATGCTAGAAAATATAATAATTAATCATCCATTTACTTTTTATCTTATTGGTGAACTGAAAATATAGTTACACTTTCTTATTTATTTTTAAATCGTTGCCACCTAGGAAGGACACGTTTAATTAAATAGAT
>NW_024692525.1:0-203 GCF_008729295.1 Plectropomus leopardus | reverse complement strand
TATTTACCACAAGTTTAGAGTTAAAAAATATTGTGAATAAGCATGAAAATGCAAGGCAAGGCGGCTTTATTTGTGTAGCACATTTAATACAATAGGTCAATTCAAAGTGCTTTACAGAGCAATGAAATATAAAAACATAATAAAGGATACAGATTCATAATAAAAGAGTGAAGTGATAATATATAAAAGGTAAAATCAAATAA
>NW_024692524.1:0-464 GCF_008729295.1 Plectropomus leopardus | reverse complement strand
CAAGGTCACCTTACAGGGCAAGATTAAAACAAAATACAGCAATACAGATAAATATAAAAAGGTTATATAAAAGGTTCAAAATGAACATTGAATAAAACACCTAGCAGGTTCACTTAAACTAAACATTCAGGCTGAATATGCTTTTTGGAAAAGCTGGGTTTTTAGACAGCTTTCATACAGTAACCCCTCCATGCCTGCATACACCTGTGCCTTTTGATCTCTGGCAATATATTTACCTAAAGTCTCCACAACCTCCCAGTTTAAAAACCTGAGGTGATGCCAGTTTTGGCCTCTGTCAGTCACATCCCCAAACTCTCAGTGTACAGGCGCCACAGAGACACAGACCATCTCTCTGCCGTCCCCTGTAGCTCTGGCTTCGTCCAGTGAACCTGCATTTTCTCACTCACTTCCTGGCTCGCGGCTAACTGAATAACCCGTGGCTGTAACGTGCTGAATTGCAGTCG
>NW_024692523.1:0-384 GCF_008729295.1 Plectropomus leopardus | reverse complement strand
TTATTTTTTAAACATGACAGACTCCATGAAAGAGGGCCAGCTCCATATGTATATAGAAAAGACTATAAAAGCAATGAAAAGACAATTCCTAGTTTCAGGTGATTTGAAACTAATGAAAACATAATTTGGAATATCATATACATTTCTGCAAATATGCCCCGATAACACACTGACTCTTTAAATGCCGTGGAAATGGATGGTGCCAAATATTCTGTTGAAGTCATAAAATCCTGCACACCTGTGCTTCTCTGTGCCTAGAAAGGTTTCAAATTCGTCAACACATATCCTTTAATAGGAGGCTAAATGATGCTCTTCGCAGCTAAACACCGTAGCTGTACCTTTGCTGCTGTCTTCTGCAATAATTTTCGTTGCATAAAAAGAATA
>NW_024692522.1:0-352 GCF_008729295.1 Plectropomus leopardus | reverse complement strand
GCTGTCGTTCATCACTTCTACGCACACTCTATGGGTCAGTAGATCCGTGTATTATACACTTTTCATGTCATTCTATTCACAACCAACTGAGCAGAAACAATCACAAGCAGCTGAAAGTTCCGGAACTCGGAATGTATGGTGATGTCATCTGGCTTTGATGTGAGTGTGATGTCACAGAGGAAACATTCGGCCACAGTCTCAGAGGTTCTAGTTTACCGAAATATCACAAGATATTGCACACTTCTCTCAAACTCACTGGCTCGCTCCAGGTTCGCTCACAGAAATGGCGCAAGAGTGCAGGAAGTGAGCAGCGCTCGTTCACGAGTATTCCTCTCGTAGTCTGCTCGTAGTA
>NW_024692521.1:0-275 GCF_008729295.1 Plectropomus leopardus | reverse complement strand
CATCCCCAAACACACTCTGGAGACCACCCCAGATGATGTCCCAAGGACAGACAGAAGACACCAGGGTCTTCATTGCGGCATCCCATCCAGTCCAGCAGCACTGCCAGGGACTCCTGCTCAGCCTATTTTATTTTATTTTCACAAGATTAATAATTTTTTTTAACAGCAAAATGTAAATAATTTGATTTAATTTGTAAATAGTAATTTCTGTTGTATTTTTGTAAATAGTTGTAAATTTTAAGACTGCTTCCTTGTAAATAGTTAGAAATGTTCTG
>NW_024692520.1:0-806 GCF_008729295.1 Plectropomus leopardus | reverse complement strand
ATATAAAGAAAAGAAATAAACTCTGGTGTAAATATTTGTTATGCCAATTTCAGCTGTGATGACCAAAACAAATTTGAATTCAAATATAATGCATTCAGGGTCATATTTACTCACCACATGCTGTGGAGCTTTTGCTTTCGCAGAGTTGCTTCCTATACCGTTCTTTTTTTCAAAAACCAAACCATTTTGTGGCAGTGAGTTTGAGGAAACAGCTACATTGGCAAAACACGGTGATGTGTTGTGATGATTCTCAAACATGATTGGTCATTGAAATTATGTTTTTTCTTTTAAATTTCTTCTATTTACCACATTTAGATGTAAAATATAACTACGTTTGTAAATTACCAAAAAATGTATTATATTATTTAATATAACCATTTTGCAGTATCTCTGCAGTCCACTAGGTGTCGCGCCAAGCTATAGCCCAATGGTTGAGAATAGCTGCACTAGAACCGAGACAGCACATAACCTTGTGCCTTTACTGAAAAATAAATGTGCTTGACAAGGCGGTGCAGATGAGTGTTAGTGTTTGAAAAAGACAGGAACGTTGTGTGATAGAGAAACATGGAGGGTAGCGTTCCTGATATATCAATAATTTAGCAGGGTTTTTTTATATAAATAGCTGGAGAGATGAAATATGTAAGGGGCAGGCAGCGTCTGCTGGAACCAAAAAGTAAAAAGTTACAAGGTTTATCCCGTCCCCTCTGTCCTCTCTGCTACTCTACGTAATGCCTGCTTCTCATAATTATTTACTTCATTCCTTCCCTTTCTTTCTCCTTCAATCTGCTCATTCTTCCTTTTATCAG
>NW_024692519.1:0-240 GCF_008729295.1 Plectropomus leopardus | reverse complement strand
TCAGAAACCTCTTTGCAGTTTAAACATTCAACTGAAAAGGAAGACTCTACTTCGATTTGTGTATTTTATTTGCTTCATGCGCCAATAAGCAGCTCTCCTAAGAATGAACGAGGCCCCGCCTCCACGACTGTATCCAGACTTTCACTAATACATTAATGCCCGTAATGTGATGACCCAGGCTAGCCTCTTCCCAGCACTGCACACTGGCACTGAATCACATAACAGCCTCCTTTTACCCCT
>NW_024692518.1:0-2111 GCF_008729295.1 Plectropomus leopardus | reverse complement strand
CACAAGTATTTAAACCTTTGAAATTTGAGCACATTGGTTTCTTTATTTTATTTTCATTAGAAAACTTGGAAAATAAGGCAGTAGTTTCTTGATGTGAAATGTCCAGCAAATTGCAAAAAGTCTTTAAAAGTGACGAGAAAATTAACTGAAAATTAGCCAACGAAAGGAGAGAGCAAGAGAAATAAAAAATCATCAGAAAAAATATCAAATAACCATAGAAAAATATCAAGAAAACTAAATTTAGAATTAATAGAATTATATTCAAAATAAGTTTACAGAAAAAAAAATATAATAATTATTTTATTTTAATTTAGCACTTTATGTCCTGACTTTTGGTACTTTTTAAACATATATACATGCACATTAGATTTCGAATATATTCCAAAATAAAGCATTTTCTGACTAAGACATGCTGGATATGCTGGCATTATTCAGGTTTTATTAACGTTCTTTGGACATTAAACACTTTTGGACTTTACATCTTAACTGGAGTTTTGACTGCAGTTCGTGACTCAGCCCACATTTTTGGTCAGAAGGAGAAATACACCAATATTAACCCTTTGAAACGGGCAAAGTGGCTTGAGATCTTTCAAAAACAAGGGAAGAAGGAAATGAGAGCAACCTTAAAAAGAAATGAGACAGAAATTAGACAAGAAAATTACCTGCAAATTTGAAGAAAACAAATAAACAAAACCTCCCAAAAAAAGCAAAGAAAGATAGAAACAAATGAAATTGCCCGAAAAAAAATCTTAAAAATCATAATAAATCTTTGAAAATAATTTTAAATATATAATTAGGATAATTCAAAATACATTTCTCTTGAATTTTTCACCAATCTTAAAAAAAAAAATCTAAATCTACGAAAACCAATTTGTGGGACATTTCTTTCTTCCCAACACTTATGAAAGGTGTCTGAATGCAGCACAAGAAAAGTGATGACGATCCATAAATATGATAACTTTGGATATCAGCAAGTTTTTGGATGTTCACAAATATTGCAACACCTGCCTTTTCAAGAAGGTGGTTGAGTGCAGTTTTGATGGCAGGACTTTGACCTGTCACAGAGTATTTCTACACTGTAGTATTGCTATTATTACTAAAATAAAAGATCTGAGTACTTCCCCCATCACTGTCAAGAAGTTTGACAGTTTTTTTGGATTTCCCTGCGTACAAGCATTTTCTCCGACTGCCTGTCACTCTTCTCAGATAGTGGAAACCTCATTTTAAAAAGGAAACTCTTCAGTATTAATATATGCAACAGAAAACATTTGAGCCATAACTGGGGCAGCCGTGAGTCTTTGAAATCTGACGAGCATGATTCATTTATAAAATAAATACTGGGACAGAACATCAGCATCCAGGTGTACGAACATCAGTGACGGAGCCAAATTACCGCCGTAACAAAGACCAAGTGAAATATAACAGTTGCTTTAAGTATTTAGGTAGAGCGAACCCCTCAGGGTCTCTTTCCAGACACAACACGACGCGTCGGCATGAAAGTGGTCGTTCTGCAGACGGGTTCAGGGAGGTGAAGTATTGATTTGTTCCGCAGAGAGCACTCAGTGTAACGAATGACTTAAAATGACGCAATTTGCTAATGTAGTTTGGTTTGTTTGTATACTTATTTAGGCTCTTTCATCTGAAATCAGCCTCATAAACACTGGTTATGTATTTTCAACATAAAAATAGACACTGTATATCCTCATAACAACTACAACAAAATGGTCGGGAAATGCTGTTGTAAAATACAAACTCCTTAAATTCAGTGGATCAGAATTAGGTTGAAGCTTGATTTCTGGAATAGCAACTTTAGGCTGCAAATGAAATTGTCTTTCCACTTCATCAGAGGCAGAACAAACAGCGAGACGAGCAAAAACCAAAGCTGCAGCTTTCGAGCCCGGCCTTTTGATTATCTCCGACTTGTTGTCCGAGTGTCTTGTCTGAGACTTGCACAGTGTGTGTTTTTGCCATGTGACCACCAAGCAACGAATGCCATTTAAATTCTGATTTGCAAGTCAAGAAAGTCGCAGTCGCAGATCATCAATTAAATGTTATCACCACAAATTCAGTAGTACTATAATTATAATATATATATTTGTAATATATATAAT
>NW_024692517.1:0-249 GCF_008729295.1 Plectropomus leopardus | reverse complement strand
TATATTATATTATTGTAATGTATATTATAGAGATTATATGGGCATCATTACATCTGTTGAAGTTGAAGTTTGAGGTCTCTTTCACTATATGACACATCTATTTTTTATTCGATTTGTATTTTTGTTCAGTATATTGATCTTTTATTTATTATATGTTATTCCATTTGATCTTTGATGCATTCAGCTTTTACCCTTGTACTGCTGCAACACTTGAAATTCCCCTCTGGGGATCAATAAAGGATGTCTTAT
>NW_024692516.1:0-244 GCF_008729295.1 Plectropomus leopardus | reverse complement strand
CTGATCTCCCTCGGACCCAGAGGAGCACCGTGCTTTCCCGTCACACGGGACCGTGGATGTATTACCAGGTCCCGTGACTTCCTCATAATACATCCATGGACCTGGTGACCTGATCTGGTAACCCGGCGGGTTTCCGTCCATTCATCCAACGCGAGTCAGTCGTTAGCGAGGAGCTAACAGATATGCTAGCAGCAGACGATATCTTACAAAGCTGACAGCTGCTGGCAGGAGCACTGTACGGCTA
>NW_024692515.1:0-268 GCF_008729295.1 Plectropomus leopardus | reverse complement strand
AAGTCTCCGAAATCCACAAGCAGATGTCAGTCCAGTTTAAGTCCCAGTGGCGAGGATGAAGGACAGCAGCGGATCTCCCTCGGACCCAGAGGAGCACCGTGCTTTCCCGTCACACGAGGCGCTATCTGGTGACCTGATCTGGTGACCCGGCGGGTTTCCGTCCATTCATCCAACGCGAGTCAGTAGTTAGCGAGGAGCTAACAGATATGCTAGCAGCAGAGGATATCTTACAAAGCTGACAGCTGCTGGCAGGAGCACTGTACGGCTA
>NW_024692514.1:0-488 GCF_008729295.1 Plectropomus leopardus | reverse complement strand
ACTGGTTAATTTAGTGCTCACAGGCAAGTGAAGTTGTTACTGATGTAGTTAGGGTGCAGAAATATGGGTATCATATCTGTACCCAAAGGTATATTTGTCAGAGAAGTATCCTGTAAGGTACAGAAATGGTCCTTCAGGTGATAACTGTGGACCTTTGTTTTTTTCTAAAGATAAAAAATAATTCCTGACAGATTCACCTGACAGTTAAGGGTACATAAATGTAGCAGGAATACAAATTAATGAAGAGAAGCAAGGAAATTCAGAGGTAGGTAATCTAACGCTTTATTTCCTGTTGATCCTGCTGTTAGCTCGCTAGCTAACTTTAATAAGCCTAATACGAATGAATGTGAATGTCAGCTAGACATTAGCCAGGTATAACAGTCATAAACTAAGCACAATATGGCCTTTGCAAGATATGATCTTGTTAGCTCTTTCAGGGTAAGTTTGGTCTACTACTACTAAGTAACTGTTTTCATAGGTGACTTTTT
>NW_024692513.1:0-620 GCF_008729295.1 Plectropomus leopardus | reverse complement strand
GTTCAGTGTGTAGTTCGGTGTGTAGTTCGGTGTGTAGTTCGGTGTGTAGTTCAGTGTGTAGTTCAGTGTGTAGTTCAGTGTGTAGTTCAGTGTGTAGTTTAGTGTGTAGTTCGGTGTGTAGTTCAGTGTGCAGCTGACAGTCTGAGCACCTTAAATAAAAAAAGCAGTTCATGTTTGTCTCAGTGATCAATATCAAAATAATCAATAAGTCACATTATAATCTTCACATTTCTCTGACAGCAGCTTCAGCTCAGTGAAGTCTGATGTTTGTGTTGATGCTCGTGTGAAGAATTTAATGATTTTATTGAATTAATTAAAAAAAAGAAACTTTAACTCTTCACTCATTCAAAATGATGTTTGTAAAGTTTCGGTCACCTCATGCTTTAAACTATATTTCTTTTTTACTTTTACTGAAAATTAGTTTAATCAGCAACAGATTGCAAAGCTTATTGACTGAACTAGATTAATTGTGATATCCATAATCAGCTCCCTTTTTTTTAACTTGATCCATTTGAATTCTGCTGTTTAACTTTTATCATTTATTATTATTTATCACATTTTCTTAAATTTCTATGAGGCTCCATTTTATTTATCCAGAAACTGCAGATTTATGTCCTCAA
>NW_024692512.1:0-530 GCF_008729295.1 Plectropomus leopardus | reverse complement strand
TCCTCCTCGTAGAATCGGATCTCGATATCATCTGAAAGGTGAAGCACAAAGGCATGATGGGATATTTTTCGGAGTCGGCACACAACTGTTACGTGACGTCAGGTGTCCTCACCTTTCTGGACTTTGTCGCAGAGCAGAAAGATCTCGTCTCCTCCGAGCACAGAGCCGCACGTCTTATCCATCCGTGAGATCTTCAGGTTGGAGGCGTTCGGTGACTCTGAGGTAAATATGATGAGTCATTGTTTCGGTTTGTTAAAAATGTATGGTTTTTTTACCATGACATTTTTATTGCAGCTTTAAGAACATTAAACACTCTGATCTTTATATAAAGTATTTAAAATACAAACTAACCAGTGACTTTATTGTTACATTTTCACCGGCATAATGAATTATTTTATTGGAAATTTGAAAGTACAATAAATTGACATTTTCATGAAATTTTGGAGGACAGATTAAACTATGACGTTTTGACGATATATTATACTGTTATGTTTTCCTGACACAACAAACTACATTTTGACCTTTTGATG
>NW_024692511.1:0-401 GCF_008729295.1 Plectropomus leopardus | reverse complement strand
CAACTTACAAATGACAGTTGAAATTACCTTGGTCTTTCTAAGTGTTAGCAACCTCAGTTAACCAAGTAGGTCTGACTTAAGTTGATCATGACAAGGAGGATTTAGCCAATGATGAAGTTAAGAGATCTGTGAGTTATATTTTGTTTTCATATTTAAGAAAATACAAATATGATTGACTAGTTTGCAGCCAGCAGAATACAGAAATAAAGCCCAGTAGACTTGGTTTACTGAGGTTGCTAAGACTTGGAGAGATTGATTTGATTGAACTTGCCATTTTTATAATGCAACAACTTCACAAAATTAAGTCAGTCACATCATTTTAAGTAAGTTTAACAATTAGTTATAATGTCAACATAAATTAAGACAATTAGTTATATTTAGTTGCTTTTTTGAAGGTAATG
>NW_024692510.1:0-794 GCF_008729295.1 Plectropomus leopardus | reverse complement strand
CATCGGAGAACTTCTGGATGTGGCAGCTGTCAGTGTTGTGGGTGAAGTCTGATGTGTACAATGTAAACAGGAACGGGGAGAGCACTGTACCCTGTGGAGCCCCCGTGCTGCAGACTACCACATTCGACACACAGTCGCTGAGCCTCACATACTGCGGTCTGTTGGTGAGGTAGTCGATGGTCCATGCAGCCAGTTGACGGTCGACCCCGGCTCCCTCCAGCTTTCCCCTGAGCAGTGCAGGCTGGATGGTGTTGAAAGCACTGGAGAAGTCAAAGAACATGACTCTCACAGTGCTCCCGGGGCCCTCCAGGTGCGAAAGTGACCAGTGCAGCAGGTAGATGATGGCGTCGTCCACATCGATGCCCGGCCTGTACGCGAACTGCAGGGGGTCTATCGCGCTGCTCACCAGGTGCCGGAGGTGGGTGAGAACAATCCTCTCCATGGTCTTCATCAGGTGAGAGGTTAAAGCCACTGGCCTGAAGTGGTTGGGCTCCCTGGGGTGCGAGGTCTTTGGAACAGGGACCACACAGGAAGTTTTCCAGAGGAGTGGCACCTTCTCCAGACTGAGGCTCAGGTTAAAGATATGCAGAATAATTCCACAGAGCTGATCTGCACAGTCTTTAAGCAGTCTGGAGTTGATGCCATCAGGGCCAGTGGCTTTCCTTGACTTTGTCCTCCTGAGCTCCCTCCTCACCTGGTCAGCAGTAATGGAGAGGCGGGGGGTGGAGCTGTGGTGTGGCTCCTGCTGAGTGTGGACGGGGGTGGAGTGTGTGGATCTGTCTGGTAGGGGGTGG
>NW_024692509.1:0-382 GCF_008729295.1 Plectropomus leopardus | reverse complement strand
TTATTTATCAAGACACAAATACAAGTCAAATTGCATTGAAATCCATCCGATCTTTGGTTTTCTACCCCCTCATAAGGGACATGGGCTTGACATGTTGCAAAGTGCCCGTATAGCATAGGTAGTTGGTGGCAGAAATGTCTAATGAGTAAGTTAATTTACCAAGCACTAGCACTTAGTTCATCTGCAAATTCTTGGGAACCCAAATGCAGAACAAAAAAGCAGATGGGCATGCAAACGAAAATCATGCTTTTAATGCTGATGATGACATCCAAAAAACAAACAGGTTACCAAAAACACAAAGTACAAATAAAACAGGAATCAAAAACCAAAATGAAACAAACCAGGATCACTACAAAGAACACTGGTGAAGACAGAAGCAGAA